>NW_021940604.1:42993737-43194878 GCF_001715985.3 Manacus vitellinus
CACTAATCCCTGGGGGACACCACTAGTGACCGGTCATCAACTGGATGCAGCACTGTTCACCACCACTCTCTGGGCCCGGCCCTCCAGCCAGTTCCTGACTCAGCACAGAGTGCCCCTGTCCAAGCCGTGGGCTGCCAGCTACCATGTAGGTGGTATCCACGCCCTCCCCGAAAAACCTCTGAGGACAGAAATATAGCAACGTCTATTTTAAAAATGTGGTTGCTTATAATCTTGTGGCACAAAATCCATATATGCTGTTAATGTCAATGTAAGGTGAACAAGGCTTGAATCTCACTCCATTGACCCTATGTGCTCCTTCCTGATACCAGCAGGAGAGCCTGAGAGAGGCAGCTGGGGCACGGTTCTGTGTCATAAGACAAGGATAACCTTTTCTAGCCCTGTCAAAAGATAACCTGAATATGTGTTGAAGTAAAGAAGCTCTTTTACTACTCTGGAAAGCCCATGGCATTGAACATTCACATACAATCACTAGGGTCGTATTTTTTGGGGTGGTCTCATACATCTCATAAACTCAGCCTGGGTTTATGCAGAGTTAAAAGCCTCATTCCTAAGCAGCATTTCTAAGGAGATAGTTACATAAACGGGATTTTTTCTGGGTATATATAGTTCTATAATAGGTGGGCATGGCATTCTTTTTTTTTTCCTCCTTCTGCTATTCAGATTGCAATAGGAAATGGCTAAGCAAACTGTGGAAGCCACAAAACAACTAACACTAAGATGTCTGGGGTTCTATTTTGCAGATTTGTATTCTTAAGCACCAGCTCCAGGCAGAATTTGAGAAGAATACTCTGTGTTTGGTTTATTTTGTTACAAGGTAGATATGGATTGAGTTTTGAAAACATACTTAGCTTATTTTCATAATACCTTTTCCTTTAATGTGCCCAAACTAGAGTTGCCACATAAAAACCAAAAGTATGATAGTTAAAAGCCATCAGTAACAGGCAGAGACAGTGAAAAAAAATTATCTGGCAGTTGCAAGGTTCTGGGAATTCTGTAAAATTCACACAGAAAGTCACAGTCATTAACTCCTTCCTCTGCCATGAGTGCATTTGATGAAGCTCCAAGAAGTATGTCAAGGTCACATTTACCCAATTCTAATGAAGCAAAGCAAAAATCACAATTTGTTAACCATCCACGGGGGATAAAAGTGAAATTTTTTTTAATAGTTAAGTAATTAAAAAGGCAAATGTGTTCCATATTGCAAGAGTGCCACTATATTAGATAAGGGAATGGTTCATGACCATGTGACACTATTAATATGACTCAAAATTATCTGGTCTCTTAAATTACTATATTTCCCTTAGCAGAATGTGAATTTCAGGTTAGTGATTTTCATTGCACTAGTATATGGCTGCTCAAAAGTGTCATTTAATGAATTTTTTTTTGAAGTTGTTCCTCTTTGAATTTCTTCTCCTCCTACTCAGGGTTCTGTTTATTTTAATTGGGAGTTATTTATGCCAGATTGTGTAATGACTCTCCATGATTCTTTTTCTAAATAAGCAGTTTTTTTTCAAACCCACTATGTGAGAAATATCTCTAATTAAAATTTCAGAGACAGCCAAATAAGGTGAAATAAAGAACTTCATAAACGGCGCGCTGGGTGCACCGGACTCGTGACCAGGTCCGAGCACACCCCAAATGGGAGAGACCCTTTGATTTACCCTCTCTCCTCCCATGCCAAGCCTCGCTCTTTTCTTCCTTAAAAGGTGATAGTCTTCTTCTTATAGTCCATGGGTTTTTTTTAACCAACCTATCAAGTTGTTTCCATGCCCCCAGCTGCATGGTCCCTTGGCAGTGAGCCCAGACTGGTCTTACTGCCTTACATACTTTCCAGCCGCCTTCACACCCTAACTGTAAGTAACAGTAAGTAACTGTAAGCAACCGTGTAAGCAGAACAGTAAGCAGCAATAGGTAACTGTAAGCAGAACAGTAAGCAGCCCACCAGTCCTCGGCCACAAAATGGCTCCCCAGCTTCCCAAATAAAACGACCTCCAGGTATCTCGGCACTAGGCAACCATGGAAACCTCTGCTTGTAATAAAACCGTCTTATTAATTTCCTACAACCATACTGTGAAAAGAGTCACTATAAATAACAGAGGGAATTTAAAATCCAATCTCCCTTGAATGGAGAGTCTTTCTCTTCAAGACGCAAATTTCATGGGCACTATAGGTTTTTGCTTGATTCTGTCACCCTTCCTCATGCTGAATAGCAATGTCTTTTGCAAGTAGTGCCACTGGAATCAGTGTCGGAGGCAAATAATTCATTTTATTTAAAGTCGTCCATTTTTCACAAAGGTGAAAACATAATATGGCTACTTTATCCAACATGGAAATACAGTATGAGACAATAACTATGTAACTACTCCTTTTCTGTTAGTTTTACTAAAATATTAGAAAATAATTTTACCTCTTTCACATTAATGGCAATGTTTGCATTGTAATTTAATTTCTCTTTTGCCAAAAGTTTGTTTCCTTGGTAACCAAAATCTTTACCACAAACTTCAAAGAATGACCAGCAAAGCAGCCAATTACTTTACAATGACGTTTAAACCAGGAGCACTTATCATCAGCAACCCCACAATGGTTCTTAAGTTTTTCTTAATCAAGGGTTAGGTGCTGGTCAGGTGCAAATGCTGGGAGGGGGAAGGAGTGGGATGGGTGACAAAGAGAGAAAACTTGACAAGGAGTTTTAATTAGGCCTACATGGGGAAAATTTGCTACCGATTTCACTAAAACAAAATGCTCCTAAATTCATAGGAAAAGTGAACTGGAAGAGGAAAATATCGAGGAGCTTTTTCCAAAGAGGTTACTTTATCTCTTATCTAATATTGTACAGTGAGGTACTTACGTGGTAACCCCCAGGTGCATATGCATGTACGGGAAACAACAAATGTGACAGCAGTGTATCTTTCTAGTTGGTGAAATGTGACCTGCCATTTTGTACCCTTAACGTTTTGACACCTCAGTTAATGGAGTATTGCCAGCCTTCCTTAATAAAACAGACACTCGAAGGGTTAGCACCCACTGTAATCCACCTCCTGCCTTGCTATAGCATGCTCTAATGCACAGTGAACAAACTGCTTTACAAATCACAAGTGGTTGTGATGGCCCTCTTTAACTACATCAATGTCTTCTGACAGAGATTTCCTTAAGATTAGAGATCTCCCTTGAGTAAAGATGAATTAAAATCACTAAAGAGACAGGTAAATGGTCTTAAGTTAATTGTACATGTTTTACCAGGAGCAGTAAGGACTGGAATTCTGTGTATGGTGTCTTTGTTATTTAGCCTCAGTTTCATCAGGCAAAAAAAGTTAGAGTCAAAATGCAGAAAATATTTTTCTCTTCCAGGAAGAAGATGACTTTTCACTTGTGATTAAATTCTCATGTATTCCTAAGAGTATCCAGGCCAAGAGCAAGGAGGATTTTTTTAACTTTATAGAAAAAGTGTATTTGCATTTGGAGTTGTTTCCAAGACAAAATATGTAAAAGCTGTTTAAAAATAATAATACAAACCTCACAAAATAACACTGAAATTCTTTGATATATGATTCTAATTCATAAAGGAAACTGATGATTTCACAGATTTTGTTGAAACTTAACATGTGTTCAAATATTCTCCATTTAGTACATGAACTGAATAGCTCTGCACTTCTAGATAATTATATGAGTCATTCTGATACCAGTAACTGAAATAACTAATGACAATCACAATATACTATCTATCAGACATTGCTGCAGACAAATGCAAGTTCCTTAAGGTATAGAGGTGTTGCTTTTTCAACAGGATACAATATGCATGTAGTGTTTCCAGTAAAATCACAGTCTCAGTGACTTGTTTTATTGTAGCATTTCTAAAACAAAAAAGCATAAATGAAAAATTTTACTGGCGCGTAAGAGAATAGACAATAAAGAATGCATACTGCTTTTATAAACCAGAAGATACAGGTGAAATCGATTCTCCTCATAAATGGCAGAATCTGCAAGTGCAACTTATGTTACAGTTCTGAGAGGTAGTGATAATGGTAACATTCAGCTAACAGAAAAGGACAGAAAATAATCCAATATCCAATTTACCATGATTAAACATGTACATAAGAAATAAACAAATTCTCCTCTTAAGAACAAATTTAAATTGTATACAGTATAGCTCTCACAGCATCTGGAATTCTTCAATCATAAATGAAGCACTAAACATGTCCATAAAACATGTTCTTTTTATTAACTCTTATGCACTTAATGCATCTCAGTAACCTGCTTTTATTTGAAGGAGCTGAATAGCAGAAACTTGCTGCTACACCATGAGAATGTGTACTCTCACAGTGCTGAAAAGACTAAAACGGTATACAGAAGTACAGAGCAAACTACCCAACACATTACATCCTGACAACTTTTACAAAGAATATGAGCAAGAATAATTTGCTTTGCAACCCCATATCTGAGAAAGCTACAATACCTCCTGTGCTAGCTACCTACATTTTCCTACTTCAGTAAATAAAAAGTCTGACATTATGTCAAGAACATGATTGTGAGGGTTTGTTTATTTGTTTGTTTTTAACTGCTGTAAAAAACAGGATTGAACCAGTAGGCAAAATATGGTATTGAATGATGAGATGTGAAGGTTCCATGAAGTATTTCCATTATTAAAATTGCTCCTCCTTCAATGGATGGGAAACTGATGTAGAAACCCTTCATAGCCTTTGAATATCACACAGTCTGGAGCTTTTGAAGAGACACAGCTCTATTTTCTAGCTGGTTTGTTACAAGACAGATCCTAGAGTCCTAAAGAAAGTGTCTTTGGTATTTTATCTGCACAAAATTACATACAGCTCTTGATTGTGTGCTTTTAGAGGCCACTGAGAAAGTGGTTATTTTAGTCAAAGCTCTTGAGCATTAGTGGTTATTAAAGGCTGGTGAGTATTGCAGAGTAGTTATTAATCTCCCTGTGATCCAGTAACTAGATTTTCACAATGACTGGCTTCTTACAGTGAGTTCTTCTGTAAGAAAATGCATTATCAATAGGGAAAAACGCTACATAAAGTGCTATACCATAGGAAGGCTGGAGTGGGTTGGCGTCATCTGATCCTGACAACAGACAGGAAGAATTCCAACACCATATGCTTTCATCTGCAAAATGCTTACTTCTGAGTAAAAGTGCCCCATAAAATTAAAATTATCTTCCTGTAAAACTCAAAGTCATTTGCAAATTTCCTTCTTTTAAACAAGCTCAGAAATAAGATTAATGGAGTAATGAAATTAACTCTGCGTCAAACCAGTTTTATCTTCTGACTCTTTCTGCAGGTTCTTAATTTCCATGAGTCTTTTGCAAATGTATATTCACAGGACTCTAGTTAAAACTGCTTATCATCTGCCATATAGTAAACACAAGTTCTCTCTGGCTATGGCATCATTGTTCTCTTTGTGACACCTGGAGATCAGACAAAGGCAAAGCATTTAAAAAAACTACAATACAATGATTAGCTTCATTCATTTTTCTTCATAGTTTCTTTAACTACTTCATGTCAACTAGTTTGAAGATTTTGAAAAATATCTTGGAAAAGTGATGCTTTTGTGTTTTATCACCAGATTTTGCTATTAGTACTATTCTGAATCTAATTATCAAATGTACATGCTGCAAACTTGAGATCCTCCACGGTGTCTAATGGTGATACTAAAGGAGAGACACAACTTGCTTGTACAGTGCAGTCATGTGATCTTTTATCACTCCTCTGGCAATGAAGCATCAGTGGTAAATCAATTAATAGTGTTAAAGTTATTGGCAGGCCAACAAGTAAATACAGACAATGTAGTAAAGTGAGAACCTCATTTTGGTACCAAAGCAAGAAGGATGGTTTAAGGAAGGTCTAACAAAGGGCTGAAAACTACAATGGAGATAGCCAAAGACAAATTTATTCTATGAATGTAGCCCACAGGGATGTTAATTCTTACTGTTGTAAGAAAGCAAAAAGGGAAACACACCAAGATTGTGCTGCATTCCTTTAGCTGAGGAATGAACACTGCAAACGCAGACTTCTGAAATGTGACTTTTTTATATTTTTATATATGTATATATGTTTCTTGCTGTATTTTTTCATTACAGGGGAGGTAGAACGTCAATAACATAGATGTATTTATGTTTTTCTACTGGGTTTACATGAGAAGCTCGCAGTATCTGAAAAAAAAAAATGAAACACCTATCATTCATGCTGTATTTTGTGGCTTTCCAAAGTGGTATAAGCAAGACAATACAGACCCAGGGTTAGATTGTTATTCCTTCTCTCTGACTGACACAAAAGACTTGCAGGGGGAAGGAAACTGTGTTGTGAATCATACGCTATCAAATGACTGTGGCATACAGTGGGCTCCATATATCACCAGGAAAAAGAGAATAGTACCGTTTAAGGCAAATAGATTTCATGGTATTATCAGCCCATCAGGAAATGATTCAACTCCAGAAAGTGTTAATTTTTGTTTTGAAAACCCTGCCAACTGGATTTTGTCTTTCTCTTCCATTGTGGCAGGCACAGATTCCTGCAATATGTTACTCAGCTGTTTCCCTTAAGCCCAACTACTGAGCTTTGTTATCAGAGTTATATTCAGAAACACTGCTTCAGCCTAAAATTGAAGGAAAATCTATTTTCACCTTTTATATTAAGTACATTTGTTTCTCCACTAGGATAAGACTATCAGAGGCACACATAGCTTAAATGTATTATTGATTTTTAGAAATTAAAGCCAGTTTCACATAGCTCTGGGCTTCAATGAGTCATAAAATTCCATCAACAGTTAGTTCAGATGGTTTTTTTGTTCCTGGAAGACAGAGATCGGTTCATGTGAACTGACAGGTGGAAATGTATTCAGTGCGAAAACTTCTGAAGGAATTTTTGAAGTGGGACACTTAGCAGAAAGAGATTGATTTTAACTAATCTGCAGCAAGCTGAGTACAGAGACCAATTTGTAGTGAAATGGGGTCATTGCATTGGGGAAGTCTGAAATTCAAACCTGCAGATGTTCATGCTTAGTGCTTAACTGAACCTCTAGGGTCCTCAAAGCTGTGTTTTAAAAAAAATATTTCATTTTTCTTTTCTTATAACACTTCCACCTCATAGTAATGCAGAAAATTCCCAGACCACAATCTCCAGTTCATCACTTTTTCGTCTTGCTTGTTTCAGGATATGCAAAGATGCTAAGATGGAAACCCGATTTTAAAATGAGAGAAAAAAAAACAACTTAGAGAAGTAAACCCATATATTTCTTAAGAACAAGTGTCTTGAATTTGCTCATGCTGTTTCTATCACATGATGATTCAATGTATTCTTTTAACAGATATTTCATTACATACAACTCTCTAGAAGAAACATTCGTTTTCTCTCAAAAAATATGTATCAGATCCTGATTGAACTCAGACATGTTCAGATATGGAAAAATTCTGTTCTCATAATATATCAGTAAGTAAAATGCTATAAATACTACCACCAAAGTAATGAAGCTATTACTCAGACATTGGCCACTGATTCTCAATGTCTCACCCTATCAAGAAATTATCAGGAATTCTGAAAACAGCGAAATGCACAGTTACCCAGCAAAGAAGAAAGAAGAACCTACATTTCCTTCTAGAATTCTTTATAGATGTTTGCAGAACCCAAGGGAATGGCCTGAAGTTGTGTTAGGGGAGATTTAGGTTGGATATTATAAAGAGGTTCTTCACCCAGAGGGTGGTTGGGCACTGGAACAGGCTCTCCAGGGAAGTGGTCACAGCACCAATCCCACCAGAGTTTAAGAAGAGTTTGGATGATACTCGCATGTGCATGGAGTGACTCTTGGGGATGGTCTTGTGCAGGGCCAAGAGATGGACATGATGATGCTTGTGGGTCCCTTCCAACTTGGCATATTCTGTGATTCTGTTATCCCATCACCAGCCCATCCAACTCATGAGCAGACATGAATTTCACCAGGAGAATGCTGTGGGAAACAGTGTCAAAGGCTTTACAAGTAAACAATGTCCACAGCCTTTCCCCCATCCCCTAGAGGGATCACCTGGTCCTAAAAGGAGATCAGGTTAGTCAAGCAGGACCTGTCTTTCATGAATCCATGCTGATCTGGTCCCCTGGTTGCCCTGCATGTGCCGTATGAGGACATGCAGGATGATCTTCTGGCACTTCTTATAGATGGGCATCACAGTGGCTAACTTCCAACCACCTGGAACCTCCCCAGTTAACCAGGACTACTGGTTAATGGATGGAAATGATGGAAAGGGGCTGAGTAAGCGCTTCTGTCAGCTTCCTCAGTACCCTTGCATGGATGTCATCCAGCCCCACAGACTTGTGCATGTTTAGGTGGTACAGCAGAGCACTGATCATTTCCACTTGGATCATGGGGGCTTTATTCTGCTCCCCATTCCAGCTCAGGTGGCTGGTACCCAGGGGGTTGGTACTTCAGCTATTAAAAGCTGAAGCAAAAAAAGCATTAAGTACCTCAACCTTTTTCTCTTTCGTTGTCACTATGTTTTTTTCTACATCCAGTCAAGGACAGAGATTCTCCTTAGTTCTCTTCCTGTTCCTGATATGTTTATAGAAATATTTTTTATTGTTCCTTATGGCAGTGGCCAGATTAAGTTCTAATTGGGCTTTGGTCCTTCTAATTTTCTTCCCACATAACCTCATGACATCTTTGTATCCCTCCTGAGTTTCCTACCCCTTCTTCCAAAGTTCATAAACTCTCTTTTTATCCCTGAATTCCATCCAAAGCTCTATGTTCACCATGTCTCCTGCCCAACACTAACTTTTAATTCTTCTCCCTTTCCAGATAGAGACTGTCCAGAAGATCTTAAAAATTAGGGGAGTTTTCCCTTTCCCTCATTATAATATTTATTATAATATTTATTATCACTGTTATCACAAGATCCAGATGACAAGGAATTGTCTTCTGAGCATATAAAACATCATCAACATTCCATATAAGCAGGTGTTTTGCATGATTTAGGTTGCTGTTAATATCCTTGCAGATAGCAGTATCATAGGATATTGAGGTGTGAAGACACCTCAAGAGGTTTCTAGTCCATCCTCATGCTCAAAGCAGCATTAATTATGGGATTCCTCTGCGTTTTATCTAGCTGGGCCTTGAAAACCTCCAAGGACAGAGACTGCGCCACCTTTCTGAGCAACCTTTCTGAGAAACCTGCTCTTCTGCTTAGCTGTTTTCATGGCAAAGGTCCTTTTCCTTTTAGCTATATTTGGTTTAAATTCTTTTCTTTGTGTTTTTTTTTTAATTATTCCTTTTTTTAAAAATTTTTTTTCTTAATCTAGGTCTCTCATTTCAGTTTATACCTGCTGTCTCATATCTTCTTGCCACACAGCACTGTTAAAAGACTCTCTCCATCTTCCCCTGTTCTGCACCATCCTTCAGCCTTTGGACCTCTGGACCTTCTGTCATTTGTCCATAAAGCTCTGCTTAGGGCTCATTCATCTCTCATTACGCCTTCACCTTTAACTGTTATCCAAAGGAGTACATTTTGCTTTTCTACCTTGCTGTACATAGCAGTAAATTATCTAAGTAATTCTTCTCAGGTTTAGGAAACTACCTTCTTCTCATCTGGGAAAAGTGTATTCATAAGAGTTTCCTCTCCAACATCAACCTAAAAATTTTAGTTCTGAAAACGGAACGACTTTGGAGAAGTGCAGAGAATTCCCAGGCCCCATAAGGTGAGGAAAGATCTATTTCCATGCCAAGTACAGAGTTGTGTGTGAATGCCTCACTTCACATTGCAGTTGCTGGAGAGCAGCTGCTGATTTGAAGTATGAATTTGGCAGTAGTCTTCATGCTTCACAAAAAGAAGATGATACTGCAGTTCTTTCATTTGCAAACTTTCCAAGATAACATCTTTGTTATACTTTCAAACTTAGAATTCAGACACCCATTTGAAGCCAATACTGTTTACCTCTCAGATGGACTTTAAAGATAGTTTATCCAAGAAATGGGAAGTTGCTTGCCATATTTCTATGTTTCTTACTCTGAGTTTTGTATTGCAGTCCCAGGCCTCAAAATCACACACTTAAAAGCAAGCAATTACAATTTAACACTTAAACAATCTGTATAATGAATGGATTTAAGACCATCTATAAAATGGCACTCAAGGGAGAGCAGGTCCAGGTTACACACACTGTTTTCAGAAACTCTCAGCTCATGAGTGATTTGCACACTAGTGTAAATCATTGCTTTGTCAGCAAGTACATTCCTGTAAACTAGTATTAATGTCAAATTTGTACTCATAAAAGCATGCAGACTGAAAGGAGAAGTGACAGGTATTGATTTAATTTCCTGTCATGCATATATTTGCATAGTATTTACAGATTAATAAGGGACATATACCTTGTGTAAATCAATAGCTACCCTGCCTGTGTACCGTAAACTTCATTATTCATGGTCTTACACTGTGAATGAACATTACACATTGAATGAAACATTAAAGATACAAGTAAAATGACTACAGATTGCTTTGAAGGACATAGGGAAGGTCATTAACTGAAAGATAGAACAGGGGTGTACATGATTTCACAAATTTTAGTCTCTGACCTTTTCTCCATCCTTTCATAGTCTCTTATCTGTTTCCCATTCTGTCAAATACAGATGAGAGCATATCAAAGGGTCATTGTGAGGGGTTATTCGTTAATGTTTGCAAATGTCTGAATAAAGGGCCATCATTTTACAGGTATGGATGCTTTCTAGTTTACAGTATCATTAGGACATTCCCTAACCTTGTAGATGCATATGAAGTGATTACTTCATTTCAAAGAAAGGAGTCCACATGATAAACAGAGGACAGCATTTGCTTCCCATCTCTGCATAGAATTTTATCACCATATATTGATATAATTATTTATTTTTCATTAGTGTTATAGATTAAGACAATATAATTTTATTCTCATTCTGCTCCCTTTGCTCAAACAAGACTTCCTGTGGAAGATGCACCCTGTATGGGAAACATCCTTAAGTTCATTTCTGCAAAGCACATTGAGGACAAGTAGAGTGAGGAGCCTGGGAGAAGGAAGAATTGTGATACACTCCGCAAAAGGCTGCAACAACTTTGTCCCAGGGGAACACTGCCAGCAACAATAAGTTTGATCAATCTGGAGGTCATGTTGGCATAAATGTCCCTGGTTAGCTGCGTGATCTAAAGGACACTAGGGGAAGGGACACACAAGATAGAAGTGACAACATTCACCATGACAGTACTTAGTTCCTAGCCAGCTTGACCAGGCAGAAGAAATAAGTTTGGGATGGGAATAAGTTCTGCAACAAAAAATTACAGGAGCTTTGTAGTCGACAGCCATCGTTCAAGCATCTGGTTCTCCTTCCTCTCCTCTATGAACTAAAGAAAACCACAGGGGAATAAGAATGGGGGAACAGGGAGTATTGGGTATGGAAAAAACCAGTTACGAAAAAACAGCTGGTCAGTGCAGGTCAGCGCACTTGTGTAACTGAGCCCTGGGCATGATCTCAGTCATGCCTCCTCTATTCTTCCTACTTTTCTCACTATCTTTTCTGTGGGTGAGGTCTGTCTTCTGAGTCCATGTGGATGAGCTCTAGTGACCTCCAAATCAGACTGGACACTAGACAGCGTGCCAGATCAGAGTGTCAGCCACCAAGGTGGAACCATCTGCCTGAGGGCTCCAGAGCCTCCAGAGTCAGCAACAGGAGGAGACCAAGTCTGAAGGCCAGTTTCTAGATAGACCAAGCAGCTTTGGGAGACACCCGCAGCACTTCACTCTGCGTGTGTGTGTGTGTGTGTGTGTGTACGGCGCAAACTGCAACCCCTGGAAGTAAATGAGGAGGAAAAGGTTTGGGTTGTCTGTGTGGTTTATGGACACGTGAACACTGTTTTCTTTCATGACAAAAGCACTGGCATCTGTAGTGATTTGTATGGCCAACCACTGTGTGTCTGTGCATTAGGTGCCTTCTGGACAAACTGGCGCAGCCTCACTACTGGTTGAATCTACAAATGAGAATAGCAGCAGCCTGGCTCTGCTGGATTGGGACAGTAAGGATCTCCTCAGTCCCTGTGGCCACCAGATCTGGCTCTGGGGAACCAGAAAGCAGAAAGCCCCTAGATCATGAAGCTGATCAGACACAGTGACCTCCAGGATCTTCCCCATACAAAAACGATGAATGTGCTCCTCCTGCAACAGCACATCAAGTAACTCCACAACCCAAGATTTTAACGGAAAATACCAAGTCATTCCAATCTCTTCTTCCTGCACCAGGAGTATCTGCTGCCTTTTCATCCCTTCTTCTTCCATAATTGTTATTTTTATGTTATCTCTATAACAGAGGTGGGCAGAGCTGAGTTTAGGAATATCGTCATGCCATAATGCATAGCGTGCTGCCACCAATCTACAGAAACTTCTGTGCCCAGAATCCCATATATATCATGTTTGAACTTTTCTGGTTTTCAAGTCTTCAGTAAAACTAGTAGAAGCCTCCCTACTGTATCTGGGCTGTATCCTTTAACATGGTATTGATCAAAGCTGAATTATTTCCAAGCAGAGAAATGCTGTCTCATTGAACCTGAAATTAACTTTGCTCTTCCATAACTGAGCAAAACCAAAGTTGATAAAACCTTGGTGTTGAATTCCAGTAAAGAAAAGATAACCAGGAGACATAATAGAGCTTTTCGGGAACTTGCGTTTTACCTGAAATTATAAGCTGGGAAACAGAAGAAGGATACTGAAGGAGTAGACTGTTCTGCTTCTAGAAAGAATGCACTGAAAGCAGTGAGACCTCATTGCTCAAGCCAAGCACAGAAAGCCAATGCTCTGAATTTATGAAGATAAAATGCAACGAGAAAAACCCTCACCATGCCCTGCCTGATCCTATAAACCCTGGCACATTGCACCAGAAGCTCTAATCTTTTATAGTTGACAACACTATTGGTCCTTCAAAATATGAAACAAAGAAGTCCTCAAGGAAAAAAGTAAAGCTCACATAAAAGCATGGTTTAACTTTTGTTTTACTTCTCAAACACCTTTTTCTCACCCTGACTGATCTTAGCCTGATCAAATGGAAAACAAATCTCCACAGAAATAACACAGCTGTCTTTCTGGTCTCTCAGATCCTTTGGAGAGGTAGAGAGGGCACTTGGAACTCTAAGGTGGTGTTTTCTGGTTCTCTCTTCCCTCCTCCTCAATACGAAAAAAAAATAAAAAGAGCATAGAAACAGGAAGAGTAAAACTTCCAACTTTCTTAGCAAAATGAAGAAGTTAAAAAAAGGTTAAAGATTACTAGTGGCAAGAGAAACAGGAAAATTCAAACACAGTGCTTTCTAAAATGGCTTAAATACAAACTTCCAAGCATGTCCGGTCTTAATATTCTGTCCTCAAAGAGGACTCTGAGGACATGAGAGGGGGATTAAATGCAATAAGAGTGTTCAGAGGTCTTCTGCCATCATCTGTCCAGGAAATAAATAAGGATGAAAAGTGAATGGAGCAAGAAATGGGCTGTCTGGCAGTCATAAACATCTACAGCTACGCTAATGTAGGAGGCGGAGCAAGGGATGGAGAAAGAGAATGGCAAAATTTTGCCCATTGGATCTCACTGCATTTATCACACAAAGTGAATGAAATCCAGGAGATTTAAACTGCAGGGAGAAACTGCTCCTAGCTTAGACCAGCTCAGCCCAGCTGACCTGCAAGGAGTGGGCAAATAGGGGCGTGGCACCTCAGTGATAGCATGGTACGACAGTTTGCTCGGCAGTTCATGCAGGCAGGGCAAGCAAGAGGTGCACAGCCACCCTCCCAGCTCTCTCTGGTGGCCCTCGAGGTAGGCTTGTGACTGTCTGGGGTTTTTGGTTTGGTTTGGTTTGGTTTGTTTTTTTCTGCAACTCAACTTGACCCAGCAATGAGCGAAAGTAGTTGCTGCTGCTCTCAGGGGGAGTGTGCTAACCCAGACAGAACTTCCAAGGAAGGATGCAGCTGTTCAGGTCACTGGCTGCACAGAGTGGCTGACCCTGGTGTCAGTACCAGAGGACAGCATGAGAGACACCTGCGTACAATGTGAGCAGGGGAATGATTTGCTGTTCTTAGTGGTAGAGCTCAAGGAAGAAGTGGAGAGGCTAAGAAGTATTAGGGAGAGTGAAAGGAAATACAGTGGTGGAGTCATACCTTTTTGACCCCAAAAGAAGTCCATCAGCAGACAGTGAAGCCCTGCTCCTCCTGCCATCAGGCAGATGGAGCAAAGCAAGTAGATGGAGGGGAATGAAAACAGGTCTCTGATCGAAGAGGTAAAGGAATCCCCTCCCTGCCCCCATCACCTCCCCAGGCGCCCTTAAAGAACAGGTCTGAGGCCCTGGACCCAGAGAGTCGGGCAGAGGGCAGTCAAGAAGAGGATCTGTCTAGAGGGTCTTCAGGTTGCACCCCATCTACCAGACGGATACAACCACAGCTGCAAAGGAAAAAAGAAGAGTAATTGTAGTAGGCAACTCCCTTCTGAGGGGAACTGAAGGCCCTATATGCAGACTGGACCCATCCCATAGGGAAGTCTGCTGCCTTCCTGGGGTCCAGGAGAGGGATATTAGTAGGAGACTCCCTGAGATAATCCGGACCTCTGATAATTATCCACTACTGGTAGTCCTGGCTGGCAGTGATGACATTAATGAAGGAGGTACCAGGCTAGTTAAAAAGGACTTCAAGGCGCTGGGTCAATTAGTTATTAGTTAATGGAACAGGAGCACAGGTGGTGTTCACCTCAGTTCCTGCAGTAGCAGGGATGAATGAGGAGAGGAGTAGGAAAACTCACCTTATCAATAGGTGGCTAAAGGATTGGTGCCACCAGCAGAATTTTGGTTTTTTCAACCATGGGGCAAATTCTATGGTACCGAGCCTGCTAGAGTCAGATGGGCTTCATCTATCTAGCAAGGGCAAAAGGACTCTAGCCCATAAGTTGTCAGGGCTGATCAGGAGGGCTTTAAACTATGTCTGAAGGGAGAAGGAGTTGAAACAAAGTTCTCCAGAGATGAACCTAAGGGTGGAAAGACAGAGTTAGAAGTGAAATCAGCAGGCCAGCTGAAGTGCATGTACACCAATGCACACAATATGGGTAACAAACAAGGGGAGCTGGAAGCCACTGTGCAGCAGGAAAGCTGTGATGTAGTCACCATCATAGAAACATGGTGGGATGACTCACATGACTGGAGTGCTGCCATGGATGGCTACAAGCTCTTCAGAAGGGATAGGCAAGATAGGAGAGGTGAAGGAGTGGCTCTGTATGTTAGAGAGACTCTTGACTCTCTGGAACTTGAAGTCAGTAATGATAAGGTTGAGTGCCTGGGGATCAGAGTCAGGGGGAAGGACAACAAAGCTGACATCCTGGTGGGAGTCTGTTATAGACAGGATGGATGAGGGTGATGAATTATTCTACAAGCAGCTGGCAGATGTCTCAAAATCACCAGCCCTTGTTCTTGTGGGCAACTTTAACCTGCCAGATGTGTGCTGGGAACTCAACACAGCAGAGAAAACGCAGTCTAGGAGATTCCTAGAGTGTATAGAGGATAATCTCCTGCTCCAGCTGGTAAATGAGCCTACCAGGGGTGGGGCCTCATTAGACCTGCTGTCCACAAACAGAGAGGGGCTGGTGGAAGATGTGGTGGTTGGAGGCCATCTGGGGCACAATGACCATGAAATAATAGAGTTTTCAATACCCAAGGACGCAAAGAGGGCCATCAATAAAACTTTTGCTCTGGACTTTCGCAGGGCACATTTTGGCCTACTCAAAAGACTGGTTCAGAGAATACCTTGGGCAACAGCCCTTGAAAAGAAAGGAGTCCAGGAGAGATGGACATGCTTCAAGAAGCAAGTCTTGAATGCACAGGAGCAGGCTGTCCCAGTCTGCCGAAAGGCGATCCGGAGGGGAGCTTGGCTGAACAGGGAAATTTTAAAGGAAATAAGGAGAAAAAAGAGAGCCTACCGATTATGGAAAAAAATGCTGTCTACTCATGAAGAGTTTAGGAATATACTTAGGTCATGTAGAAAGAAAATTAGAGAGACAAAGGCACAATTTGAACTCAATCTAGCCCCTTCTGTTAGGGATAACAAGATGTGGTTCTACAAATACATCAATAGCAAAAGGAGGGGCAAGGAAAACCTCCATTCTTTGTTGGACATGGGGGGGAACATAATCACCAAAGATGAGGAAAAGGCTGAGGTACTTAACACCTTCTTTGCCTCAGTTTTCAACAGTAAGACAGGTTGTTCTCAGGACAACTGGCCTCTGGAGGTGGTAGAGAGAGACAGGAAGACAAAAAACCCACCTGTAATCCAGGAGGAAACTGCTGAGCCACTTGGATCCTCACAAGTCTATGGGACCAGATGGGATCCACACAAGGGTGATGAGAGAGCTGGCAGAAGAGCTCACCAAGCTGCTCTCCATCATCTACCAACAGTCCTGGCTCACCGAGGAGGTCCCAGATGATTGGAAGTTGGTGAATGTCACGCCCATCCAGAAGAAGGGCCAGAAGGAGGACCCAGGAAACTACAGACCTGTCAGCCTGACCTCAGTGCCTGGCAAGGTTATGGAGCAGATAATCCTAAATGCAATCACACAACAGCTGCAGTTTGGACAAGGGATTAGACCCAGCCAGCATGGGTTTAGGAAGGGCAGGTCCTGTCCTACCAACCTGATCTCCTTTTATGATCAGGTGACCTGCCTGGTGGATGAGGGGAAGGCTTTACTGATTATCTGGATGAGGAGATTGAGTGTACCATTAGCAAATTTGCTGATGACACCAAATTGAGGGGCTGTGTTGATCTACTGGAAGGCAGGAGGGCTCTGCAGAGGGACCTGGATAGGTTGGAGAGTTGGGCTGATTCCAACAGGATGAGGTTCAACAAGGCCAAGTGCCGGGTCCTGCACTTTGGCCACAACAACCCCTGTAGCCCTACAGGTTGGGGACAGAGTGACTGGAGAGCAGCCAGGCAGAAAGAGACCTGGGAGTTTGGATTGACAGGAGGCTGAACATGAGCCAGCAGTGTGCCCAGGTGGCCAAGAAGGCCAATGGCATCCTGGCCTGTATCAGGCCAGCAGGACCAGGGCAGTGATTCTTCCCCTGTACTCAGTGCTGGTGAGGCCACACCTGGAGTACTGTGTCCAGTTCTGGGCCCCTCAGTTCAGGAAGGATATTGAGATCCTGGAGCAGGTCTAGAGAAGAGCTGGTGAAGGGACTCGAGCACAAGTCCTATGAGGAGAGGCTGAGGGAGCTGGGGTTGTTCAGCCTGGAGAAGAGGAGGCTCAGGGGAGACCTCATCACTCTCTACAACTCCCTGAAAGGAGGTTGTAGCCAGGTGTGTGTGGGTCTCTTCTCCCAGGCAACCAGCAGTAGGACAAGAGGGCATGGTCTTAAGCTGTGCCAGGCGAGGTTTAGGTTGAATATTAAGAAAACATTTTTTACAGAGAGAGTAATCAGACATTGGAATGGGCTGCCCAGGAAGGTGGTGGATTTACTGTCCCTGGAGGTTTTTAAGATGAGACTGGATGAGGCACTTATTGCCATGGTCTAGTAACCACAACGGTGTTGGATCAAGGGTTGGACTTGATGATCTTGGAGGTCTTTTCCAACCTGATCAATTCTGTGATTCTGTGAAAACGGGAAAAGCAAATGGAAAATCCCTTCTATAGCAGAAATACTAGAGCTATGCATTGGCAAAAACCTGATAAAGAAACTTGGAAACCTATTGCTAGAAATCAAGGGGCTGAGAGTACAACAGTACAGGATTGCAAGTGCCAAACTAAGAGCAAAGTCAGAACCTAGGCACCTGAAGGAATTAAAAAACTATTTTTTTTTTTAAATCACTACAGCCTACACACATATACAGTCACCCTTGCAGGAAACCACCAATACTAAAATAAATCACAGTTACAATGGAGAGAAAACTAGTTAGGAACACAGCCTGATTGGTCCTATTCCAGGGGAAGGATCATAAGTCTCTCAAAGGGGAAAAAATTAAGATTTCTTTTTATCCCATGATCCTAATGGCTATTTTTGTTAATGGTTTTCTGTAACAACAGCAAAAACAATGGAAAACTGTACTGAACAACAAACTGAAACATGCCTACAGCAAGAGACAGCCTTTTAAGCTTCCATCTCACTAGTGCCTGTCTATATGAATAATGTCACCATGTCACTGCTTTTCCTGCATTCTATTACAGAATATTCTTCCCCCATTTTTATTATGCTATTCTATTTCAACGTGATGAATTATCTATATTACATTTCTTGAGAAATATTCCCTCTAGGGATGGACATACTTAGTTCAGAAAGTTTTCAACAGAAAGAGGAAAAGAAAAGGAGAAGAAAAATAGAAACTTCCACATCTCCACTTTTTTTAAGCTACCCCTGGGAGTAGGACATAATTATCCACATTTTGCAATTGCCAGTCAACTCTTAGCCGAATGATGAAAATCAGTGGTACTAAGAAGTGCTGTTCAGGCAAGTTTGGGCAGAAGGAAAAAGGAGTCTGTTAGCAGAGAGCAAGAATGGGAAGTTGAAGTCACAAGATGGGGGCCCAGTTAAATACTTTCACTGGCATTAAATTTGTTTTTCTACTCCTTTCTCTATTGTTCCAAAACTGATACACTTACTCAATCGACCAAAGATAACAGGCTCAATAACCTTCTCTTTGAAAGTGGCACAAAATAAGAAAACAGCTATCCCCACAGAAGCTCTTACCAGGAGAATAGGTGGGTATGCTCTGGATTATATAGAGTAAAACAGATTTCATCTGATAGAGACCAATTTAAGGTTAAAATCTGTGACTCTATGGATATAATTTTCACTTTGTTCCCCACTCCAACATGAGAAATAAAAGGAAATAAGACATGCTAAGTCACCTTTTCTTTGTGTATACAGTTATTAATGGATTTTTTACATTTCTGTGTTCCAGCAGACTTTAATGAGCACTGCTAATGAGACACCTTCTCTATTCTGCAGTACTAAGATCTGAGGACTTCAAGGGCCGGGCATGCATCGTTTGGCTTGTTTTCTACTCTTACAGCAGCCTATACTGTCATGTGAATATGTTAACCCATTCCCATGGTGTCAGCCTTGAATAGAAATTCAATGCTGAACATTGTAAGCTTCTGTTCTATTGGGTTGATGCAGATATGCTTTTATGCTCAGAAATCTGTTTTGTCACCATAGTAATTCTGGACAAGGAGACCCTATAGACATTTTTTTTATTAAAAACAAAAAAAAAGAAAAAACAAAATCATTTTGGGAAAATTACTTCCACCAGCTGAGCTGAGTTTCAAATAAATCTGTAACTAATAATATGTGTTCTGCTACCATGAAAATCTTTACAGGACTAAACAGTCCTTGAGGAACCATAAGCCAGCTTCGCCATGTAGGATGACTGCAGTACAAAACTCCCTACTTGCTCTTTCTTCACACTTGTTTGTTTTAATTCTGTTGACCACTAATTTTTTTTTAATAATTGTTAATACTTAAAATTCAAGAGTGCTTATTTGTTTAGAATTGGAAAATGTCTTTCTATGCATTCAGTTAGAATGTTAAACATTCTGCAAATAATCTTCACAATTCAGCGTATATCACACAACTTTACTTGTTTAGTGCTACTTTCTTTTTTTCCTTTTTGAAGATGACTCATTCCTTACCCAAAGGAAATTATCCACCTAGGCAGCCTGGTAGCTTTCCATTGTTAAACAAGCATCCGAGGCTTAAATGGCACACTGCAACAACAGTTCTCACTCAACACCCAATATGGTTAGTTCTAGACTCATAGTCTAGCTACAGTTTTGTCTCATCATTTGTTTTAGGGCCTTTCTTTCGTAAGGAAATTGCATGGGTCTGAGTTCACCATGGATTTGGGACTCTCACAGGTATATTTCTGCAGTGGCTATATGTTCTTGTTGCCTAAATGCTACTTGGCTACAATAAGGCTAAGACAAATATTACTTCTCCAATGACTTTTCCTTAAAAATGCAGAGAGCATGGAGATTCATTATTACCTTCTTGAGAAACGTTGCTTGTGAATACCCAAGCTATATATATAGCTTCTTTTAAATTGTTGATGCAGATCAGTTTTGCGACACTACAATGAGGTCTAGAGTGAGAAATATAGCACCTCAAGGTTTCCCCTCCAGCAGGCACATCCTCAATTTTCATTACCCAGCACATTACATTTCATCATGATACAGCAGAAAGATGTTCATTAGCAATTTGACCCTTGTCTTGCAGGACTTCAAAAATCTGATACTTTCTCATGAACAAAAAAAAAAAAGATTTTGAAGTTGGTTTACTAAAAGTGTCTCTTTGGTCCATGCTATCGATCAACTCTCATGACCTTGAAAAATAATTTGCATTTAAGAAGAGGACTTTATGGTTTCACTTGGAATATCTTTGATGTAGTCCCATTCATTTCACATTCTAGCCCACTGCCCCTAGAAAAAAATCCTCTTTTACTGAACACTGGAAAAATTAAATAGGCTGTTTCCTTAGAGACACTCTTACGTTTATCTCAACAGTGACTTCGTTACTTACAAATCTCTACTTCCTTTCTTTCAAAGCCATATTTTTATCTCCTTTTTCTGGTCTTTAACTACAACAGCTACACACTGAACATAGGCATAGGAGCCCTTTTGTGCACCGGAGAGCTCAGCTCGAAGCTCACCATGCAATTCAATAAACCAGACAATAATGCCCACTGTGTACTTCTGCCTCACTGCAAAGAATCTGAGTCAGCTTCATTAAATTCAACTGGAATCCTTATTGTATTCCTTACTTCTAATAAGTTGTCTCATAGTCTAAGAGCAAAGACGTATTGACAGTGGCCATTAGTGCCTTCAAGTTTAAAACAGTATAACATACCATCTTTATGGGGCAGTCACTGGAGGATGCTCCACCATTTTTACTGTTACCTTGAACAGTAGCTCCAGACAGACTTTTCCAATATACTGAAAAAAACCAACCAAACGTGATGTATATAAGCAAAGATGAAGCAGTTAAGCAAATTAAAAAGCATATTAATGCTGAGGCTCACATCCGTTTTATGAACATGTAATGCTCACTAGTTTCTTTGCATGGCAGGGTAGGAGGTTATACATTTTGCAGAAGATTCATACATCAGCTTCAGCATCCATTATCACATTTCACACACATTCTCTTGAGATGACAAATTGTTACACCATTTAATGTGCTTACTCATAGTTGCAATAAAAGGAATATCTTATTCTTAGTGGAGAGTTTCATTACATATAATCTTAACACTTCTGGTCTAAGTACCCTCATGTTTCACACAGAGTAAAAAGAAAGTCAGGAGGTGCCTTGAAACTTTTCTTCTTTTTTTTTTTTCCCAGCTGAATGCCTTGTTACAGATTAGAAAACAACTTTTGTTTTATCTCTGACTGAAATTAGGCTGTTCTTAGGCAGAAGGTTACTCACTTGAGTACTGAAAGTCTTTACATTTCCACCATTCCCCTCAAAAGGAATTATTTGGAAAGAATCCTAAAGCATTGTTATACAGAGAGTCATTCTTTTAATTACAAGTAGCCAAAAGCAAAAACAGTGGTGGTAGAGTAGCCTAGCAGTAGAGCTTTGCATTTATCTAGGTTGTTAGCACCCAAATTAACTGGCAACTGCAGGCTTACTCTAGGAAACTCTCTATTCTCTTAAGCCACCTTTGCTAACTTAGAATTAGTAGGAGGATTCAGACTGGAGCTTTAAAGACTGAAAATAAAGGGAGAGGATGCAGCCCATCCTTATGAAGGCTCTGCACCTTTGAAATTCATATTTTCCTCATTGCTTGAAACAGCCCTGTTCTGATGACCTCCAGATTATATTGCACAATGCTATTTTTTCCAGAATTTTGTACACAGTAGAATGGAGGAGGCTGAAAATGTTCAAAAGAATGATTTTTCAGCAGGGGTGTCTTTCGGTGTTGCACTTACAATAAGTTTTATATTATATCAAAAGTTCTGGGTTCAAAGGAATGTTTAGTGTTCCAAAAATCTAAATAAATACATAAATTCAACTATAATGTAAAATGTTGAAGTTACATTTATATTTCAAGTAATGATCATCTCACCAAAATCTGGTCAGGTAATGACTATTTCACAATATGTGTTGAAAAAGCAGAAACTGAAAAATCCCAAAGTTGTACTTACAGGTTCCTAGTAGGTATTTTTTCAAGTGTTATCATCTTAGCAAGACATTTCATCCACAACAAACAAGAAAATGCAAAAACAGATAGGTTTATATACAGGGCAGTTTTCTGTAGCCTCAATTCTCAACAGTTCCTTGGTCAAAACGAATTAGAGATGCTAATTTTACAAATTTCATTAGACCCTTTGACATGTAGTTCCAACCATTAAAGATGCAAGACTAAAGTAATTTAGAATATTTCTGTCTTTTAAAGGTACCTGAATAACATTCTAGTATGTGGTACTGTTTTAAAGAAGCTAAGGTATGACTGTCTTCCATTATATCAAATCTATCCCCTCTCCACCCTATATTCAGTAGCTACATCTGTTCTTTTTTGACCCATGATAAGGTAATAATCTCAGTGTGGCTTCTGCTGGCTAAAATGATCACAGTTTTGTAGAAAAGTAATTTTTCTCAAGAAGCAACACTGCAGGCTTAAAACACACAGGGCACATAACACAAAGTTAATTGGGCGCATAATGATTTTTGAGTCATAAGGTTAAGGATTAAAAACCAAGGAGATAAACAAATCCCACACACCAGACCATGGTGCTTGCCATGTTGTAATTGATGTAATATACTGCATAGCTTTTATTCAGAGAGAAAGAAGTTTTAGGGAGTGAAGTGAAGCAAATAACGCAATATGTTAAGTGAAACAATAGTCATTCTTACTCTAATCTTGTAAGAATTTGTCACAGGACTATTTCACAGCTAGAAACTACTGAGGTTCTTTCTGCATACATTTCCAGAACCAGCTCTTCTGAATGCAGGATCACAGTTAACTGCTAGTAGTTTGGGGTCTTACAGTTTTGCAGGGGTTTTGTCTGTCAATTGACATTTACTTGCAATCTTTATGTCTTTATACACTTCCCAAACAGTCAAAGAAGCCTGATCTATTTTATTAATTTTACTTATTTTTCCAAGGTGTTTCAGGTTTCCCTTTCTTCTGCTGTAGCTTTTATTTATATTTGAAACTGAAAGCTGTTCTTTAAACCCAGAAAATTTCTGGGGCTTCCTAGTCATACAAATTTAGAATTCCCATTAATTTTATTTAGAAAGTATTGTAGATATGCATTTTTTTAAACATCCAGAGATCTAAAATTTGCTTTCAGAGATTAAGACAAGTGATTCACAGATATCTCATTTCGCCTACCTTTCATCTAGGATTGAATTCTCTTGTTAGGTTTGAAACAGAAAACAGTTCCTTATGCTATTAATGAATTTTCTTGTCAAATAAAACTACCTGAAAGGAGGTTGGAGCAAGGTGGGGGTCGGTCTTTTCTCCCAGGCAACTAGAAGCAGGACAAGAGGACATAGTCTTAAGCTGTGCCAGGGGAGGTTTAGGTTAGACATTAGAAAGAAATTCTTTACAGAGAGAGTGATCAGACATTGGAATGGGCTGCCCAGGGAGGTGGTAGAGTCGCCATACCTGGAGGTATTTAAGAAAAGACTGGATGTGACACTTAGTGCCATGGTCTAGTTGACAGGGTGGTGTTGGGTCATGGGTTCGACTTGATGATCTCAGAGATCTTTTCCAACCTGGTTTATTATGTGATTCTGTGACAATAATTGTCATAAATTCGACTACAACAATAATGAACATTCTTTCAAAAGATCACACCCAAGAATTTTACAGTAACATGAGATAAAATAACAGCTTGAACCATTCCAGGATTAAAAGAATGATTTCATGCCACATTCAAGTGATGCTTATGAAACACTCACTAATCTTGAAAATTTAAGCAAAACTGGGAATGCTTGCCATAAGATAGGCCTTTGAAGGCTATAGACTGAGAGGTTTATACTTTCGTACAAAAAGACTGCTTGTAGCTGTCATCTTCCCTTCTCTGCAGAGTATGTTTATGTGACTTGACACAGCATGACGTAAGTATTGTATTCTAGAAATGTGGATATATGCGTGCTACTACACAAATGTGAAAAAAAGAAAATCCAAACAGCCCTTCCCTTGAAGATGTGAGCAGGCATTCCACATAAAATGTCAGGAGATGCTGTCTTTGCTGCAAAGTACAGAAAATAAAAGAAAAATAAATCAGTAAGGTTGTCATCCAAAGTAGCATTTGTATGCCTGAAATGCCATAAACCCCTCAATTTCCTGACTAGAATCTTGCACACAGATCTCGACTTCTTTTACTGCTTAGAAACTCTGTCATTGTGGCCGAACAGATTATTAGCTGAAGTCTGCCTTCTCTGGGGGGAATTTCTTCCAAAGTGAGTATCCTTGAATCCAAGCCAAAAAGAGACTAAATCTAGTAAGTATCCAGTAATTTTATCCTCCATTCTGTTCCAGAATGACTATTAAAAACAGGCAAACTGTGAAAGAAAAGGAGTAGGGTCTTCCTTTTGCTGCAGCTCCATAATTGGAATACCCTCCAAAGCAGAGAGAAGAGACACCCCTCTAATAGTTGCCAGCCTAAGGGGGTGATGATCACTGTTCCACTCCCTTACAGAGGAGCTGCACATACATCTATAAAACAAAAAGAAACTGCATAAACTAAAGGCATTTTTCATCTCTCGCAGCAAAATGCAAAAATTATGAGAAAAATTATGGAGAGCAAGAGGGGTGGATTCTGATTCTGGAGAGCACATGGGGAATGTGATCCTGTGTCCAACCCTTGCTCCCAGAACTATTCATCCTAGGATGAAAAAATAGGAATAATCCAGCTGGAGATGACTACAGCTGTTTTTTGCAAAAATAAATTGGGGATCTACAGAGCTTCTCCAACACTGAGATGGTCAGTCTTGCAATGTTAGATTCAGTGAGGTCTTTTTTTACAAATTATTTTATATCATCATAATCATGGCTAGGTTTCGCGAACGAAGATTTAGGAAGGCTCTATCCACGTTTGTTACAAGCGTGCTGGTGGTTAATGAGGCCAGTACAAGATAGATTTTATATCATATCCTTGTTTTAAAGTTACAGATTGTAACTACAGATAGTAGACACCGTCAAAAATTGTAAGAAAGGAGGGCTGGAAATTGAGTAGGCCTGGTGAGATATTTTGAAGTATTCAAAGACCATCCGTAGCAAGTGTTTGCTTCAGCTGTTCTTCCAAATCTCTGATGTCATCAGCTCCCTAATGCAGCCTCTTCTGGACTTCCACAATTTTAACAATGAAAAAAGTTTTCTTAATATCCACCTTCCAGCCATCTTTCATTCAAATTAAATTTCTTCTCTTCTTTTTGCCATTGAATATGTGGAATAGTTGATCATATGTATCTTTATAGAACCCTTTAACACCTCAGAAAATTCTCCAGTCCTTTCTTTGTCTTCCAGACTTTCAAAATAACAGCAGCAGTTCTTAACCATTTTCTTGGTTGTTGTTTGGACTTCATAAATCTCTCATAATTGATAATGATTTTTTTCTGGATATTATCCAATATGTTTACATCTTTTCTGAGGTACAGTATAGAATACTGGATGCAGTTCCCCAGATAACCTCGCTAGCACCAAGTGGAGTTTGGTAATTTCATCCCCTGTCTGACATAACCTCTTCCTTATAATAACAATTCCAAAATGAGATTAGGTTCCTGGTAACAGCATTGTTTCTTAGCCCAATTTATATACCTCTTGCGTTATAATTCCCTGCCATTATCAGAAGTGCTGTTGTCTACTTATTTCCAGCCTTCAGTGTTTGCGTTTGATACTTCCAACCAAAGAACAGTACTTTGTGTTTGACCTCATTTCAGACTGAGGATATCAGAGCATTTCTTCAAACCATGAGTTCAAATGAAGGGTTCTGGAGACACTGCTTTGATCTGTTTTCCTTACAACAATTTGAGGGAAGATTACATACATTTCTGTGATTTCTTGGATGTTCTTGGTATGGTCAAGATCTAATCATAACCCTATTTTCTTACTCCCCTTGCACTTTTCACCCAGACAGCCACAGTTTCATTCTCTACATTTTTCCCTATTTTTTTAATTCTTATTCTCTTTTTCTTGGAAGAAATCAGAGAACCTTTAATAATTTTTCTTTCCTTGATAGTATAAAGGTCATTCTTGATAACATGAAAGTTTTACAAAATGTACCTGCACTAAGAAGGAAAGTAAAAATTTGCATCAAAAACTGAAGGACTGACAAATTTGGGCTCAAGCCTATTTTAAAGATCATTTAACTGAAATTAGAGACTTTTTGAGTTAATTCATGTCACAGGACTACCTAATATAATGTAGATGTTATCTTGTCATCAAGGAAGATGCCAAGGAGAATATATTAGTTGTCTAGTCCACCAACAAAACTAACTGACCTCTTGGAAAGTATCTTTCAAAGGGGGAAAGACCACATATGCTGTAACAGTGGAGCTTACCACACACAGCCAAGCCAGGACAAACTGGTAGATAATTTCTTTTGAAAATGTACAGTTTAATTATTCTACTGACAATTGTTTTGAAATCAAATAGCACAAAAAGCCATTAGCAATTTCTAACCAAGAGGGGGGAAATTATTGCAAATGCCAAGGGGAAGGGCATCTGGGGGGAAAAAAGCAATAGTGAAATGACATGTTTAGAGGAAAGGAGAACAAATAAATAAAAACGGTGTTCAGGAAGATGGATTACAATGTATTAAAGAAATTTCAAGATACTTTCCCCTAGATGGCTAATTAAGGTGAACACCTGGTAGAGACTGAGTTCCTTGAAGTAACTTTTAATGGTAAATACACAATGTGATGGTTTGAAAAACCGTTTCTCTGAGGTAGTAATGGTTTGCCCCACTGATAATACTGGACCAATCAATAGTCCAGGTGCGCCCTACGGAAATTAGATGTCCACAGAAATGGAAGAGAAGGGGGTGAAGATAGTTTAGAAGGTAGGTAGCCATGATATGAGCTAGGAGGAAGCAACCCCTTTGGGGGCCAAGGGCCCCCAGCCCCCAGCTGAGGCTACGGGAGACCCGGTATAGTGTCAAAGCTGGACCGGGTCCCATAATCAAGAGCTGGAAGAGTTTCCTTACTGTCAGCAGCAGCAGGAGACATTAAAAGCGGCAGCGGAGCAGTCCTGAACAGAGACAATGGTGGCTAAAAGCCAAAAAGATAGCCAGTAGCAACGAGATAACGTGAAGCGGCTGAAAGACACAGAGATGTTCCTGCAGGAGGGAGAGCTGGCAACAAAACAGAGGAAAACTCAACAGGGCTATTTTGGGGTAAGACTGTATCACTTTCCCAAAACCCAGAGACCTCCTGAAGAGGAGGGGTGGACTTCCAAACCCTCGGGGAGTCCCAAAATGCAGCAGCAGCTAGAGAGAGAGAGAAAGGAGCTGAAAAACCCGGAGTCGTCCTGAGAGCTGAACCAGGACGGAATGCGGAGGAGGTAGCTGCGCCCTCTGCTGCTGCTGCTGCTGCTACCATGCTGGCAAGCTGAGACAGAGCAGAGGAGCTCTGGTAAGACTGAAGTGAAAGCTGCCTTAAATGTTCTAACCCAAGAGGAGTGAAGATCTACAAGGAAATCCCCCGAAGGCTCGGGCTCGGGGTTGGAATTTCCACAAAGTAAGAACAAAGATCCTGACTGCCATACTTAAATCTACTGCCTCAGAAAAATGAAAGACACTAACCAGTGCCACAAAAAACTGAAATGAAGGAAGTGTGGCCTGAGGAGTGACAGACTTTTCTCTTTTCTTCTTAGACTTTCATTGAAGGAAAAGAGGAATTTAATTCAATGTAAATATATATATGTCTGTGTGTAAATAAACCTTTGTAAATATTTCCCCCTTCCCCCAATAACAAATGGTTGTGTTTTGTCTGAAAACCCTCCACATGAGGTGAGGAAGATATCAAGTCCATGCCATCACTAAACCCTCTCACAGGGGCAAACTGTGGTAGGGGGGCTTGAATTTAGAAATTAGATTCTTGGGAGTTTCAAACCACCACACACAAACCATTCCACCACAGACAAAAGAAAATAAGTACAGCCAACAGACTGCCGTGACTAAACCATGGGAGCTTTATGGATTTCAAAATGCAAGGAGGAGGTATACAGATACAGTGAGAAGCTCAGCTTAGAAAATATAAAAATTAAAATTTCAACATGACAATAAGAGAATAAAAATGAGGGGAAAACTGGAAAGGAGTCATCAAAGAACATGGAGAATGGAAATCTGCATACTTCCCATGTTCGCATTTGAAAATTTTCCACACCTGAAAGTTTTCCATATCCATCTTAATCTTCCTTGCTGCGTTTTTGTATGATTTTCCTGTCCCATCATCCCAACATGAAGAACAGGGTTTTACATCTATCTGTTACACATCTAAAAACCTTCAGCATTTGATCTTCTCTTCTAAACCTTAACTACGTTATCACCTTGCGTTTTCTCCATGGGATCACAACTTCATTCAGTATGGAAGTTGTTATGCATTATTTTGTTTTAATCTTCTTGTTCAGTTTGTGATTTAAATTTTTTTCCTTCTTATTTTATTCAGCCTAAATAAAAAAGCATTGCCCAGATCACAAAATTGTTTATTTCCTACTGGATTTTTCCTTTGAAATGCAATGCCTTTGAACACTTTAGAAGTATTAATTTGTTTCTCTCCACAATACCATTGTGAGATAAATGCTAAGCTCTTTTCACTGAATAGCTGGGAGCTGAGGCACAGATAGTGAAGTTAGAATTGCTGAAAGCATTCATTAATTGTTGATCACCAAGTTTAGCCAAACAGAAGGTTGATCCTTCAGATTTTATGGAAGTTCAGTGCCTAGTTAAGATGTTAAGCATTGGTCGCTTAAGAGATTTGTCCCTCAGTGTAACACACTGGAAGCACATTATGGCCCAGTGATTTCACTCAGTTACCCAGTGACAAGCAGCAGTTCTCTGATAGAGACAGGAAAATCCAGTTTTCCAAAACAGCACTCTACTTCCTTAAGCATCAATCAGTGGTTATGCAGTTAAAGATCATATCTCTGTTCACAAAAAACCAAAATTTGTATGGATAAGTGTATCTCTGGTATTCTTTATCCTGATTTTGTAACTTTTGCAGTAGTCAGACAGTCTCAACAAAGGTGTAGGGAGAATGGAGAAAAAAGTTTTGCTGTGCTCACTTCTGACATTTGAGATTACAGTTTACCTCAGGAAAAGGAAAGCCTCCAGGGAAAATCCCAGTAATTTCAGACTGGATCGTACTCTGTCCAAAAATACCACTTGACACAAAACACTGAAAACCTCTGGACTGTATGAAAAGATTCCTACATTCAGGAAAATTTTCACCAGCACTGGAACCTGCTCAATAAATATCCTACCCAATGTCAAGACTTCCCATAAAGCAAACTGTTCATAGTCTTTTTGAAAAATGCTAATACACTAATAATAATGCTAATATTATTAATATCTGTAAATGTATAATAAAATACATTTTAAAAGTATATGCATACGTAAAATACACTAAGAATTTATTGTACTAATTTTGTATAAATTACTTTTTGGTTTTTTAATTAACAGAAAACACATTATAGCTTGAGTTTTGGTTTCTGATTTTGGTTTAAACTTAAGGCATCCTGAGAAATCTCTGCTATTAACAACAGAATTAATTCTCGAGCCCCCCATAAAGTTATCTTTGTATTGTGTCCAGACCAGATAAGATTCAATGTTTTCCTGGTGTCAGATTATTCTTGATGTAAAATTTCCATGCTGTTCATATACCACGGTGCCAAGCTCAGCCAGATTAGTAACAGAAACAGCGTCTCCCTGGAAAGAGATTCCTGACTTTTGATTCAGAAAAGTAATTTGCTCATAGCTATTGAAGGACACGCTTCTTCCTACCAGGAAATTTTATTAGTCAGCCTAATACACAAAACCTGCTTATAACACAATTGACAGCCCATCCATCTGTGCAGCTGGGCAGATCCTCTGCCAGCTTGTGTTTCCCACACTGCCCTAAATGGCAAAATCAAAACATAATGGATGTACCAAACCCTTCCTAACCTATTCAGCACAACAGAGGAGGAGCCTATACAGGAGTGGTCAGTGCTATAGGGGACAGTCTGCAGTCCTCGCTTCTGGATGGTTAACCCACCTGAAGGCAGATGCTGTGGCCAGAGCCCAGACCCTGCCAGCACCCCAGGAGCCACAACACATGGCAGATCAAGGCAAGGGAATCATCGAAGGCCTGGCCACAGCTCAAGAAATAAAGGTTTTTCTACAGAGAGCAAAGGTACTGTGCAAAGGGCAAACAGGCAGGAGCAAGTGTTTCTAGGCAGGCCAGGAATCACAGCCAAAATAAAGTGAGTTTTGAAGCTGGAAGAGGAGCAAGGCTTAGAGGGTCATTTCAAGTCCGTCTCTAGTAACAGAGAGTTCAACTGTCTTGAACACATTTAATTTGGTAGCCTGAGTGTCTGTAAGCTGCTATGATGTAGAACTGCAGGAAGCTGAGCTTACATGCACTTGTCCAATGGCCAGAATAGAGCAGCAATACAATTGTTCATAATTTTAAATAAAAGCTTTTCTTCGCTACAAAGAATTAAACCAAAGTAGAGAGTAGCAAAATTGAATGTTTCTTTATTTTTGTGCTGTAGCTGCAGGTAACGTTACTGGAAAAGAAAAGCAGAAATTATCTGATTACCTTGGATAAAGTAAATGACCTGCATGTTCCCTTTTAGTTTGATCATGTCTACCAAAACAACATTTTATTATTTTTGCTAAATATTCAGTCCTTCCCATGATACTAGGATAAGCCAGCAGTTACTAAAAATAGCAGAAATCCAAGATACATTATTTTTAAGTTATGTATCCAGACCATCAAGAACAATGAATAGAGGAAGCTTTCCTGGTTTTCTTACACTGATTCTACTTCAATACTTCTTGGCACACTGCTGAAAAATAAAATACCTTCATAAGAAGGTAAGTGTGCAGATCTACCAACCTCATTTAGGCACTTTCTACAAATGCCAAGGGAAAATTAGACACAATGTCTGGTTTCTCCAGCATTGTTTTACATCAGATGTTTTCGACCCCTAAATCCCTAAAAATTTTTCAGAGAAATTTGGAGACCATTGTAGAGCAAATTTAAGCCTAATCCATCTTGGGTTTTGAGACCTTTACAGACTCTTTTAGACAAAAAAAAATAAAAATTGACCATCAAAAGAAAAATATGACACCTTTCCATTTTACTATTAAAAAAAATTGTTCAGGAAAATTACAGCTGTGAAAACAGCAGTGGCTTTTGTCTCCATGTGATCCAATCTGTTCATGCTTCATGATGCTTTTGCATGACCAAAAGCTTGAGATGTCCAGACGGCATGGCATAGATTACATCAATGAGGAGCCACACGCAGAAGCAAACATGCAGACTGCTCCTGCCCACTATAGTATGGTAACACCCTAGGGTTTATTCAGCAGAACTGGGAAGGAACTGCGCTTAAGCTCTGTGCTGTTTCAACTTTATGAATCAGAAATTGATATTTCTATAATGCAATCTGTGTAAGGCATCATTATTCATATCACACCCAAGCCTATAACCAGTTTCTACATTAAAATGTGACTTACCCCTCAATTCATTCATCTCTTCTCCAAAAAAATTGTTGTTCTTTCAGTGATCTTTAATTCTGCATGTTTTTCTTCACAACGGAAAACTTACTATGCTTCTCTCTATTCATATAAGGGTTCTTATACACTCCTGTGCGAAAGCAAGGGATGTTTATTTTGCAGACACACAGAAAAGATTCTGAAAAGCTGTCTGATCTTCTCTATCACCAAGCCTTGGAATCTCATCCAGTTCAGACCATTTCATCCTTTTTAGTCATTTCTGACACGTATCCTCCTGTCTCTCCTCCATTCAGTGAAATACTACTACCTCCTCTACAAGTGTGGTATATTCTTATCACCCCTTGGGCAAGAAATTCTCTGCATGGTCGTCCCCACCATCAACCCAGCCACATTCGATGTCACCCCCTTGGCAGTCAGACATAACTGACCCTGCACCTTCTTCTGACCTGTGTTGTTCTTCAGTTGCTGTCTGCTGTACTTGGTTCACCTCTTACAGCATCCACCCATACATGGTCTGAACCTCCAGATTTCTTTATAAATATAACCCAAAATGAAAAAAAAAATACACTGCACATTTACTGGTATATATTATTTGCAAGGAGACACATAATAAGTGGATTGTTTTAATATAAAGTCTGGTTTTCTTTTCATCTATAGAATACCTTAATTCTTCAGTGCATCAGCCAACACTGTGGGAAACACTGTAATAATATTTTTGCAGCCACATAGGAAATCATAACGAGGGACTATACAGGAGAGGCGAGTGGTTTTATTTTTGCACGAAACCAGTTTCAGTTGTTGATTCTCACCTTCTCATATCCATGTACTTACTAAAATGTGTAAGCCCAAGTCATCTGTCCAGCATCCAGGCAAGATGCCATGTAAATGCAGATGTTTTGTCTAGGAGTCCTTGCAACGGCCTGGGAAAAAAGGACTCTAGTTGTCAAACCCTTCCTACATCTTCTGTGTTCCTATTATGCTGGCCACTATGTACTGGCTTTAGATATACCCTTTGGTACCACTAGTAACTGCCAGTTTCTCTATCCCCATCTCCACTTCCATTAGGATTTGATCACTGCCCTTTGTCCCTCAGTCTTGGTAGGAAGCTGCAGTTAGATCTGTGCTAGTATTTTAGTGACCATCAACACACACCATTCTCACAGCCCTTCTCCTGACTTTCCCTCAGTGCTTCCACAGCGGCATTCCCAGGTTTAACATTTCTGTAGTAACTCTCTGTAACACCATCTACACTAGAAAGTTTCTAATGCTGCAAGTTGCACTACATATTTTGGAAGAAAGCTGGAAGTTCAATAATGGGTATTTCTTCAGAGGAGGGTGCCTAAAATGACTGGGTTTTTACGTTTACTGCATGCAAGGCAATTTGAACCTGTACACAAAGACTGTATTATTTGGAATTCTTTCCTGTGTGTTGGGTATGTTTACTGCACCAATGCAATAAGCCCACTATGAGTAGTAGGAGATTGCAGGAATATGAGTAGTAGGAGATAACAGGAACACAGATCAAATTTTTTCACTTGCTGTTCTCAAGATTTATTTATATCTTCCAGAGCATGTGTAAAAAATCCATCAAGAAAAAATCATTACTCTTAAATAAATTGATTGTTAGGAAGTTTCCAGCAATAATAATTTTTATTTTAGTACTGAATGAGATAAAAATGTTCCTATAAAAACATTCTCAAGCAATTCTTTCCACAGAAGATCACATATATAAGCAAAGAAAAAAAAAGGAAACAGTTCTACATGCAAGTTTCCTATGTACTTCTAACAGTCAACCTAACACATAGAAATTATGAACAAAATAGGAAATAGTATTATGTATTAACCGTACAAAATCTAGAAATAAATGTTCATAGGCAATAGATGACTCACCTGATATATTTCTTCCTTGCTTCAGACCCCTTGCATTTCCCCACTTCAAAACTCGGTGTCTCTGAGTATCAAGCCACCTGATACTGCCTAAACACTACTGTGGACTGCCTTCCACTCAGTGTCACCTGCCTTTAACCCCTGTCACTTCCAAATATTAGCAATAGCACTGTAATAAATTTTATGTTTACTTTACTGGGTATTACTTCTCCCACATTAGTCATCCCAGACCCTGCTTCTTAGAGGATGTTTCATCTCCAGCACTCAAGAAACCACTGACTTCCCTGCCACAGAGTAGCTAGAGATCAGGCTTTTTAAAACTCCAAACTACCATGGCTGCCTACAGTATCAACACAGCAACAATATTATCTAAAAAAAATAATAAATTGAGAGTCTAGATACTGCTCTGCGTGTCCTTTCAGGTGAATACTTGTTAAAACAATGTGTGGGTGATAATTACTCACCTATTCTATTCTATTCTTTTCTGTTCCATTCCTTTTATTCTATCTCGTTCGTTCAATTTTAATACATCCTTCCAGCTACAAAAAATATTCTTTTTCCCTTTTACTTTGTTATTTCAGTCCAGTATTCAAGGCTGTTAGACTGCAGCTTGTTCACCATCATGAGAACAATTATATTGACAGAGAAGTGCCTCTGATAAAAAAGTATTAATGCCTCTGACAGTACAGCACTAAGTGCTATATATTGGTATATACCTCAGGCTTCTTTGGGGCTAATAATAATAATAATAATGACAGAGAGATGTGTGATGCTCCCATGATGAGAGCTCTGGGCTCTAAGAGCAACTTATTCATTCAGCTGCTTTTCCGACCTCCCTGCTTTGTCATTCCTAAACAGTAGCCCAGCAGTGAGCTGCCATGGCAATACACAGCATTTTCTGGAAGTAAAGTGAAAGACAATGCTACATCCCTGCAGAAGAAAAAGGACTTAATCTAAACGTGTCAGCAGCTCTGTGCATGGACAGAGGGGCTACCTGCATTCAATATTCAACATGAATTTAATGTTGAGAATTGGTAATAGGAGTGGTTGTTAGCATCATATTTTGGAAAGCCATGGTCACCTGATCCCTTTTGGGGCTAGAAAGTGGTCTGATTACTCCTTTTACAAAAAAAAAAAAAAAAAAAAAAAAAAAGAATTGTGAAGAAACTTTGGTTTTAAAAAAGCAGAAATACCACACAGTGTGGTCCCTTAAATTTCCTATCTGAAGCAAGCATTTTGCTAATATAATTCTCCATGTACAAATGGAATTGGCCCTCAACAAATTAGCAATTACATAAAAGTTTATCGTATACAATACAGAGATTATAATATATAACAGAAAAAGATACCTAATTGATGTAATATTTATATCAACAGTAATTTTTTACAGTAAAGTTCTAGTTACATGACTTTTAACATAACAGCATAACTACATTCCTTCCAAACATGACATTTCACAGTGGCATATACATATTTTTAAATATTTTTATATCTGCATACACTTGCAGTTATGTATGAAGCACCTGAAGTTTATGCAGTAGAAGACATTTTACCCAAAAGGATTTGTGTCAGCTGATCTTCTGCTGAAGAAGTCATGCCTCCAGATTATAGAAAACCTATTCCATGCAGGTGGCTGCTATGAAAGACTTGCACAGTCTCAGAGCAGTGGTAGTCAACAATATGTTGCAGCTATGCAAAATCAAAAGCTTCTGCACATCAAGGGACACTAGAAGAAACAGTCCTTCAATCCTCTGTTGAATAAATAAATTACACTATTGTGCAGCTAATCATAAGCTGCCCTGCAAAAGGCAAACATCTGCAATGTTCACTTTTTAAACACTGTGCATATGGAGTTTTCATCTGCTTGGTTGGTTCATGCTTTTTTTCAGATGTTTCATGACATTGCAGCCTCTAGAAATGAAGATTCTTTGTTTCTGCATAAAACAGGACTGCAGAGAAAGATTACATCTGCCAGAAATGGCATGTGTTTGCCTCCTTGCAATGCCCTGACAAGTAAAAACATCCTGATAGTGTCACAAGTCTATACAGGTGTGATGGAGTGCTGCTTTTCACACAGAGCTCTGATTTATCTCACTGCTAGGAAAAAAGCCACAGGTAGCAAGGCAGTTTCAGAGTGACCATGACACAGTGGAACACACACCATTCCATCTGGGAATAACATGAATGAAGTTTCTGCATGTGGCAGTGCCCCTCCCATGGCTGTTGTAGGTCTTGATCCCACCCTCTTTGCTCACATCCCACTGATTGAAACAGAGGTGAGGAAGAGCCTGAAGAGAAGTCTTTGTGGACATAGGCGAACACTTCATCTTTATATCCTGTATATAAAATTATCATGCAGTCTGAGTAGTTTGTATGTACAAGCTATAATATGTATTTTTTGGACCTGAAGATGAGCAGTTTTGAAGAAAAGTGTTCTATCAGAGCATCATGGCTATGGAGAGGATCCTACTTAAGCCACTGAATATTTTAATAACCTCATTCTTAGGGAGAAAAACATTATAGAGTTCACATTACTATGTTGGCCAGACAGAAAATGTGTTTCAAGGATGAAAAATTTTCTTGTATTATTCAGTGAGGCAATAAAAGTGAAAGCATCAAAAGTCACCCTTCTCACAATGCATTACTGCATGAGCTTTGTCAGAACACATGATCAGAAAGATACAACAATTTAACATCGCAAATCAAAAAGTGTAGTGGATCTGCTCACATTAGTTTGCTTGCAATGAAATGGCAGTAACTATAAGAAGGAAATTTCAGAAGCACTTAAGACACTTCAAATTCATGTAGACATGACTGCAGGATTTTGTCTTCTACCTTTGAACTCAGTGGGCATTAAAAGTGCTCAGCACCCTGCAGGAGCAAATCCTTTCCTTCCTCTGCTTGCCATGCTTCTCTGCATTGTAGATATTCTCTGCTACCTCTATGACTTCTCCCTGCTACCCCCTCATTCCACTTTCTAATTTGGTAATTTCCTCTATACAGTTCTGGTTTTATTCTTCTGAGCCTGCACCATGGGAATAAACTGGCTTTGCTTTCTGCACGGGTGGGCTAAAGTTTCCTTGGAGACTGTGGCCGGGACTCATTGACATCACCGCAGCCTGTGGTCACTGCATCCCCACCGAGGGCATCTTGCTGTTCTCACTTTACAGATGGGGAAATGAAAGCAGAGGAGTGAAGGGATTTGCCTAAGGCCACATAATGAATTAGTTGCTTGTGCAGGATTAGTCATTGCTCAGGATCTCCTTGCTGCAAACCCCGCACCAACTCCAGCAGACCGCACTGTTTCCAGTGCCACAGGGATTGATTTTGCCCTACTGGTTTAGAGGACATGTAGGTGGTCCCAGTAAAGACAAAAAATAATCCTGCTGCAAGTTGTTTTAAGAGACTTTTCTCTCTTTATGTAAGATGAAAGATCTGGGGCAAATGGTTTCTGCTTGCAAGATCATTGGCACCATGAACTTTATGTCATTGCACATCTTCATGATGTTTTTCTGACAATATATATGTTAACAGAAATGTGCTATGTTAAGCCATGGAAATCTGTGTTTCTTTCCACATACTTTATTCAGATACAAAAAATAGTAGTATATGTGTCTTGACACACATACCAAAAGCCAGGGTAGGTCATTAAATAGAATTAGCCTTTTCAGGAATCCAACCAAATTAAAATTACTTTATTGTAGCAGAGAGCACTGTAACAAGGGTCGCAAATCACACGACTATCAGGCTAGGCACTTTGGCTGCCAAACAACATTAGAAGACAATTACTATGCAAAGCAGGGAAATACAATCTGACAGCATAAAAGTTCAACCAAAGACAAAACTATCCATGTTACAACAGATCACCCTGCATCACACGCTGCAATGTTTGTGTACAGGGGCCCCGGTCTAGGTTAAACAGTCCTTCTGCTGTAATTTTGTCTGCAGTGGGAACTCCGGGTTAGATTGTGACAGGAATAAGAGACAAAGTGTGAGGGAGGGAGATAGTTATTTTCATTGTTTTATTCGATGCATTAAGTGTAGTTTTCATTTACTCTGTATCAATAATTTATAATAATTGTATGCAGTGCTTTCAAGATCCATTTGCAGGATGTTCGACCAGAGATCATTCCCTTTCAGTTGCACAGCAAATCCTCCGTAAACTCCTCAACCCTGACTCTCTCATTCCTACATGGAGGGCTAGGGATAAGCCAGCAGGTCACCAGGACATCAGGCAGGAGGAGGGCCCAGAGGGATTTTGGGAGTATCACAGAGGAGGATAAGAATGAATTGTCAGAGGCCTTTATGTGAAACCATTACAAGCCCAGCAGGCTCAAACCACAGGAAGGGTTCCTTCATCTGCATTTGGGATCTGAAGCAAGCCACTGCAGCACATGAGACTCTCCTAAGAAGTTAAGCAATTTATTATATTAAGCAAAATATAATTTCCATCTCACTCATCACTTCTGTTCAGTTCTGCTACACATTAAAGTATATAATACACAGCTAAAGCCATTGCCAGACTGGCTCACAGCTCTCTGCCTGTTTTTCCAGTTTCAAAACATTAACTATCTTGGAAAAATGTGCAGAAGATGTATTTGACACATACTCAAAAATAAACAGCTGGAGGGATAAAGGGGTGGCTGTACAGGGAGTTCTCATTGCAGTTCCTAACTACAAAAAGCCTAGAAAACAAGGAAGATTAAGTCGTTGGGTAATTGTTTCAAAACTAAGATGTAAAAGCAGGTAAAGAAACTGGTACATTAATTAAAACTGCAGATAGTAGCAGCTATTGTCAGCATGTTAATTATGATCTCTGGTACAACAACAACTGATGCCTTTGTTTTGTCACAAGGACACAGTCAATAGCAAAGTGCTGCTGGACCAACATGAACACTGTGGGATAAATTCAGTGGTTCAAGAGACTGTTGATCCTTCCTAGTTTCCAGAAGAAGGGAATTCACTGCCGTACTGTATTTGTGCCAAATTATGGCGCCCATGTTGGCCAGTGGAAGAGCAGTGTGATACTACCCATTCATCTTCCCTTGTCCATTTGCTCCCAAATGATGAGAACAAGCAAAATGTTTTCCCATGTATCCCAGCCTGACCAGATCAAATTTCATAAGCAACATCATATGAACCCTGCAAGGCAGGTAGCCCATAGGCACAAGGCCCAGATCTCTCCAATACCTGAGTTGTATCTTGCTGTTCTGAAAGAAGAGTCTTGAAACTCAGGTATGATGCTGGTGAAATATTACCATCATTTCTCCCAAAAGTGGACCAATTTATCACAATGCTGTTGTCTTTTTTTCCAGAAATTCCAGATATAAAGTGAAAAATATCATGGTACTAAATATTTTGCATTAATAAATTATTATACTTACTGATTTAATACTACCTATAAAAAGTTCTTTCTCAGGAGAAAACAGGTATTTTTCTGCTGTTGTGATAGTCCTGGCAGTTGATAGAAATGCAAAATTAAACAACAGAACTTCCTTTAATTTCACAGTCTGTGATTCTTCCATAAAACTTTTAAAGATCAATTATGTCCCATAACTGCAGGTTGAACTAAGTGATTTATACATAAATAGCCATATACAGTCAACTACTGCAGAATGAGTAACTCATCTGTTCACATACATTCAAAGAACTGTTATTTTTGGCACATACTTTACCATTATATTAATCTTTCTGATGCTTCATATTTTCCATCATGCAGGCATCTTGTTGCACCTATAGCTCTGTGTGACTTTCATAAAACTTGTGTTGTTGAATAAAATAGAAATTGAAATCCAAGAGCAATTGTTCATGGATGGGCCTGTACAATGTCCCAAACACAAAATGAAAAGTGAATTAATGCTTTTCAAAGTCACCATCAAAAATTTGCTCTCCTTTCTGCTGGAAAATAGAGAAAGAGCTTGCATTCCAGTAGAATGGTTCAGTGTGGCTTTTGAAGCAATTGCATTGCAATAGCTTGTTGGGCCTTTCAGATTAAACTGAAGACTTGCCTAAAAACTGAAGGCACTCTTCCTCATCTGCTGCAGGGCTCGTGACACTCAGGCAAGATTTGAAGACTCATTCTCCAGCTCAAAGAGGCTGGAAATATCAAGTAGACAATATACGGTGGTAGGGCTTTTATGCTCTGGTGAGAGCTGAAGAAAATTGTGCCTGCCATATTTATAGCTCTACAGTCCACAGTAGTCAGTAATTTTATCACCAGGTACATCTCAATGCTGTTGTAACACAGCAGGCAGTACCCACAGCTAATGGAGAACAGGGAGGTGCAGAGAGCCCTTTTGGATCTGTCATTTCCCTCCTGCGGCAGGGAAGCTGCCAAGCTCCCAGGTTTCAAAGATAAAGTCAGGAGAAGAGCTGAGGGGCAGGATATGTCCCAGTGGGTGGCATGGCTGAGCTCTGTCCCAGTACAACAAGACTGTTTGTTATCTATTCGAAGAAGCCACGAACTATCAGAGCAAGATGTTGGTGTTCACTGGAACATTTATGAGACTGAGAAATGGTCTATAAAATGCAATCTGAGAACTTCAGAAGTATTTTTGGGTTAGCTTATAAAATATACCTGCACACTAGTGAAAATGCAGTTTCATTTCAATTTTTAACTGAAGAATTAGAATTGTGTTCATGGTCAATCCCTAATCAGGCAGAAGAGACATTTGATTTTGCTGCTGAAGAGTCCTACAAGCCTAAACTGAAAACAGTACACAATCCAAATGCCAAAGTAACAAAGAAATTCTATGACAGAGGAGAAGAAACAGACAATATCTATTTGGGCAATATCTAACAGAGCAAAGCATCAACATTCAGAAATCTTTTTTGTTGTCTCAGAGCTATGATCATCCAGTGGAGTAAATGAGTTGAGGCGCATCCTTAAAATCACCCTGTAAAGGATTGAAGCACACTGGCACAATACAAAGCTTATTACACATCTAAATCTGTTATCTTAAAGGAGTAGTTACAGCACTGTCATACCCAAGAAAACCTGCTTAGAAAACTAGGAAATAATATAGTTTTCTGCCAGCATTAGGATGAGCATCTAGAAAATATGTTTCTCTTTGGGCCTTATTTATCGTTAGTTATCTAACAGCACTGTGGCTGAGCCCTTTAGCACCATGGTCTCTCTAGACCCTCCAGGCTGCTTTGTGCCATATCAGTGGATGGTGGGTGCTCGATCTGACTCAGCCCCCCCTCTCTTTCATAATGGTGCTCTGGGTGGGGAGAACAGAATGAAACTATGTCAGTGCATTGCAAGACGTTATAACCAAAGCTGAACCAGAAATAACCATAAAGGCTCAAGAGCCCTGTATCCAGCAGTCACCAGCTCTTAGAAGGAGAGTGAGGGGATCAGAAAAGGAACTAATCAGGAAACGCTCGTCAGAAGAACACAGCTTTTTATCAGAGGCACTTCCTCTGCTATGGCTTTACACATTCTGAGCACAAGGTACTTACAGAATTTCATGTTTTATTGATCATCCCATACTTAAATTCAGTTAATGGATGGTACCAATTATTCAACCAGTTGGTGAAGGAGAGATTTTAAATCATGCTGAAACACAAATGACTCACAAAACTGTAAGTTGCAGGTTTTATGCAAGTGCTAGAGCATCACAGCTTGCAATCCAAACACAGAAAATATTTTGAACAGAGCAGAATTGTCTGACTCCATAGCACTCTACAACCTGAAACCTTTTAAATATATGCAAAATGTAATGCAGCCAAACTAACGCAGAGTTTTCCATCCACTTCCCAGTGACATCAATGAGGTACCTATCCAGTCAGATCATACAACTTTCAACACACAAGCTATGTGATGCTATTTCCACCTTCCCAGAAGGGTAGCAAGAGCTCCTGCTTTGCTAGATTTGGCCATAAGTAATGACTTACCATAGAAGACAAAGGAAAATACAGTATTATCTAGTAGATAAGCATATTAAACTCTTCCTTAAGTAAACAGAACACAAACTGAAGGTCCAGTCTAGCTGGCAAGAAAGCTCATTTCATTAGTGATGTGAATTTAACCTGTAGGAAGCAGGGAGGAGGCAAATTGATTTTGAAGATATCTATCATTTATTTTGAACGTGGACACAGCACTTGGAGAGGCACCTCACCTAGAGATCCCTGGTAACAATGAGAAGTTTTATTCATTTCCCTTGAAGAACAGCAGATGAAGGTAGGAAAAAGGTCCAAGAAACTCTTCAGTATGAAAGGGGCTATAACACACAGATATGGGAAGTTAAAGTAGGGTAACCCTTAACAGAGCTTGCTACTTTCCTAAGAGCAGCCTGGAGGTGGGAAGGAGTTTCTGCAATGCTGCCTCGATGAGGATATTCCTTCCTGCCCCTACAGGAAAGTGAGGTTCTCCTCCAGGACTTCTTGTATCAAGAGGTTTCCCACTCCTCCTCAGACAGAAGGCAGTTGAGTGGCCAGTGACAAGACACACACAAACACAGGTCTGAGATCAGAGGCGGCAGGAAAGAGTATTAAACCCTCTTATTTTCTGAAAGGGCTGAGGTAGGATATTGTGTGAGATGGCCAGTAACCCCCCTATGGCAAAGAAAGGGTGAGAGATTTTGTAATTATTTTATTACTTGTGTTACTATACACTAATGAGACAGGCAGCTTTTTTTGTCCCCATGTCTCTGCTATGCTGAGCTTTTTCCTGAGTTCAGGTCCTTGCACAATTTTGTGTTGCTGCAGTTTTGCCTGTCTTTGCAAAGCAGAAGAGCACCAACATCTCCTGTGGCTTAGGAAGAACTGTAAAAACCCTGATTTGAAAGGACCTCTGGGCCTGCTGCCTGGCTGCTTCAGGCAGCAAAGTATTCACATACTATTCAATTATGGTCTTCTGTGGCTGAAGGGAGCAGCAAGGGAATGCCACTCTCACTGGCTGGTAGTGCAGCTGCTGAAGCATCTCTTTACAGATTTTAAACATTAGGTCTCTCTTCTATAGCAGCAGTGTTGCATAAACAGCATATGCAGTACCTTAGCTTTCAACCTTCTGACTGCTGAGAACCACATAGCCTGATGTCTGGTGAGGTTAGCCTAAAAGTATATATATTCCTGCATCACAGAGTTATGTTATACATGCATATAATAATGCAATAATGCCTTACATAAGGTAAGCATGTTTGCATGATGTGTCCCAACACGCATACCTCTAAAGTCCTATGGAATCATCCATATCAACATTAGATACTATAGAACAGAAATAACTTTTGTATTATTTAAATACAAAGCATTTATAGTTTTTGATTTTAAAATTATATTTGTGCACTCCTTAGAAAATGATTCAGTTATGCACACAAATATCAGTCCTTGTGCACATATCAAAAAGATCACATCTGTATATATGCTGTACATATAAAACTACACACTGTGTGTGTGTGTATATGTGTGTGTGTATATATATATATATATATATATATATACATTGTCTGTAATATGAATGTGTTATTGCATGAAAAGAGAACATAACAGCTTGTTTCCAGGGAAATCACAGCTAAGGTCCTTAAGCACATCTCTCCACTGCCCACATGAAGAACGTTTGAGGTGGGGAGGTGGGGGGAATAAGACTATGGTGTGATCTCACACTTGCATGCAAGACAAATTTGCAAGGCTACGAAGAAGGCAAGGTTATACTTTTTCCTCTAGCTGCCAGTGACTGCTGAGCTCAGATACTGCAAGTCAGGAGATATTCCCTCTCACAGAGACAAGACACCACCAAGCTGCTAGTGCCTTCTCAGCAAAGTCTTCCATCAAACTGAAGAACTGGCAGCATTTTGAAGGTAGCAATGAAAATGTTTCAAAAACAACGGTACAATGAAAGTGAATTTCCTTTCTCTCCTTCTTTGCAACCTTACATACCACACAGTCATGCACAAAGAAAATAATCTACACCCATATTTGTGAATGTATTTCTCTAATGCATGTGTTTATACGTACCCAACACAGAGGGGTTGTAGAGGAGTTTAGGACAAATGGTTTTAAAAGCAAGTAAATACATATGCACTCTTACATGTGCACAGATTATCTAGGACTCTGCTATTTACAAGCAGAACAAGTGCAGATGAATGCAGAAAACTGCATAAAGTTCTGTTTGTTACCTATTTTATTTCTTTATAATCTTTATGGAGGATTTTTCCAAGTTAATTCTCAATTGTTACTTACAATTGTATGATTGTAAGTATGATGTTTAACATCTGCCATGTCAGGTAAATGTATAGCTACTTACTCTTCTGAAGAGATGGTGCAGATTACATAAAGGAGCAGGTGTATTTCTTGGGTAATGCAGCTGAAACAGAAATATTTTGTCCCAGAGAAACCAGCCATGATGTATGAAATGTGCTGAGGATACAGGATGCAGTGCTTACTAGGAAAGTCTCAACAAATTCCCTTGCAAGGTGTGCAACCTCTGTACATCAATAGCATCACCACCAGGTACCCGAATGTGCTGTAATGAAATCATTGCAGTAAGGGTGTTCTTTTAACAGGGAGGCCAACAGCAATTTTTCCTCTCAGACAGAAAGACTAACTAAACCCTTTTTTTCTCTCTCTCTGTCTCACACACATTTTGCATAGAACAGCCCCTTATATGCTCCTCTTTTCTTTGGGAACCACAGACACCCTAACTCCATAAGTGCATGCAGCTGGTCAGGACCCTACTGTGCAACTTCACTACTGTAATGATTATGAACCATGACAAAATCTATCACTTTATGCTCCTGTGCCAGTACCATCATTTGCTGTAGGCGCTCTTCTCCATGTTTAACCTCAGACTGCAGCCCATACCTAACGCTGTCTGTCCTGATGTTGTTCTCAGCCGATCAGGATTCAGTTACCAGGTCACACTCCCAGCTGCCTGCTGCACCTTTATTTCAGCTTAGTTTAACTTTCCTTTCATCTAGACAAAATATAGCACCTCCAAGCCATATTGCATGTAGGCAGCCTTTCTTTAGATGAAGTTACCTTAGAGTATTTACTACATAATTTGGTATCTTACTCCTTAAGGGGCTCTACTCTGGCTGCAGGCAGATCTAGTCAAGGTATGTTAATTAGCAAGCAGTCAGACTTATGAAATATTGGCCTGGTAATTATCCATTGAGAATTTTCATCTTGCTGAACCGCTTTTGAACTCATCTAAATTGCTTTCCATCAGCCCAGCAGGGTTGCTTCAGAGGTAGTGACTGGTACAGTACAAAGAGGGTGAACCTCGCTAATGAAACTCTCCCTGAGAGTAATATGCAAATGAGATTTGTTTCATCCTTTATAGTCAGCAACTCTAAATGTTGTATTACTGCCCCACTCATTAGAGCAAAGTCATCATGCTGGATAAGTACACTGCCCTCTATCCCTGTTTCTTCATTCCTCAGTAAAATTCACGCTCAGGAAGAACTGAGCAGTCAATATTATTCATTGAGCAACGCAGCACAGAGGATCTAGGCTCTTGCAAAGAGTCATGCTGCAGCCTTTTCACCTCTGAGAGCCAAAGTGGCTTCCAGATGTTGTGCTTGCAAACTCTGCTCAGAGACTGGAAATTCATGAAAGGGTTTTACTTTAGAATGGCACAGAAAGGGCAATGAAACACTGCCCTGCTGACACAGTTCAGTGTTAGGTGCTGCTCTTACTTAATAAATTGAGAGAGACCACAGGTTCCTGCTTGATGGAGAACTTCCTTGGTGGGTTTTTAACAGCTCTTTGATCTGAGGCTTCACAGTGTAGTGCACAGATTGACTGAAAGACACAATGATGTTACTGAAGTTTGACTGTTGTTTGATTGGTACTGAATTGTACTAGCTCCCCTTGTCTCCTGTGTCACTTAATTTAATCCTTCTTGATCTTCCTCCCTGACATTTCTAATCACATAGTAGATTTTTGTAAAGGCCATAGGGGCAGAGGGGGATGCAGGATACAGGATTGTTTTCAGCCTTTTGCAGATGCAGTGGCCCACCATAGCATATCTCTCTCTTGTAGTGGTGCTTTCCTGGAGTTTTCCTCCATTCTTCCATCACATTTGTACGAGTATAATCAGAAATGAGAATTCAGAAAAAAAAATATATGAGCATAGACCTTGCAAGAGGTGAGTTTGTCATTATTCTCTTTAATGGCATTGATTTCCTTTTCATTTTCACTGCTGAAGAGAAAGGAAGAACTGTAAATAAGAGAATATTGCTACTGTCACTCTGACATACTGTAATAAACAGCACAATACACCTTGAATGAAAAACACAGGAAAGCAGTTTTCTGCAAAACTACCATTTCTGGGGTCACAGATGATATATTTATGGAGTTTTAATTTTTTTTCTGGCTTACTGTATAATGGAATCACTGAAATGCAGAACTAGAATGTGCTCAAGGGGTCGTGTAGGATAGCTTTCAGTGAGACACTTAACTTCCTCCTCTGACGACAGGGGAGTTTGGCATCCTGCTGCACCTCTCCTGGTGTCCAGGGTCCGAGGCTGCAGGTGTAGAAAGCCCAGTTTATCAGAGTACAGGATAAGCTGCACCTACCCAGAATGTTCTGTCTGCTCCTACAGCAGACAGTCTGTCTAGCAGCCCTAGACCTGTGCAGTAAGGGCAAGCTGAGGAAGACTTTGGCCCAGAGCAGATCACTGTTGCACCAGCATAAGTCACCCTAGCGCTCTAATGAATAAGCTTTTGGGTAAGCCAGAGGCAGACACCGGGCTGCAAATCTCTCACCTACCCTATCCCTCCTTGTACCAGACACAGTCCCCTGTCTCCAGACTGCCACACCCAATTTGCTTTCATGAACTTAACCCAAGATGCTCTATAACTATGCAAGCTGCATTTACCCTAGAGAGAAAGGTTTTCCTAATATTGAAACTATAATATTCGCTTAATGTAAATTAGACTAATTTATTCTAGTCTCTCAGCAGCAAGTAAACCATGGTATAAATTACTAGTTCCACAGAGATCTTGTTTCATGCTACTGTCATACTCCAAGATTAAGCCTGACCCTGAGTAATTTGAGGCATATTTTTGAAATAGGACTGTCACAACATAATCCAGCAAGAAGGCAAGGACAGAAAGCTTTGCCTTTTTTTGGTGAAAAGCTGATTGGGAACACCTCTTTTTAGAGTGATGCTGAGATACAAGAGAGTAACATGCAGCAATCTTACATGGTGGGGTCACAGGCAATCTGAGAGGATGACTTGGAAAACTTGGTCTGATGATGATCAGTGCCAAGAGAAAGTAAGTGTGTTTTAATTGAAATATTTTCTGAAATAAGTGTTTGGAGATATCTGAGTACATCAGTGAGTCAGACACAAAAGGAATTAAGTTATTTGCACTTAAACAAATCTGATTAAAAACTACCTTTATGAAAAAAGTTTTAAAGCTATGAAGAAAGGGGACTGGAGGAGGGGCAGGGGAATAACCACCAGGTTAAGGTAATTAATACCGTTTAAAAAAAACCCAAACCCTCAAAGGCATTTCTTTGATCATTGCAATAGAAGCCCAGAGGATATTGTGAATTCTTCTAGACTTCAGCAGAGTATCAGTCATAGTGATTTTACCTCTCTCCTATTTAGTAATCATATGCTCACATTTTACTCGATCCTGGTCATGGTTCTTTAATCCTTCTTATAGAGAACTCTTTACTGAAACAGATTATTGTACAGCCAGGTCCTTGCTATTTCCCTTGCTGTATTTCTCTCCATAGATTTCTGTAGGAAAACAATCAGAGCATCAGCTTCTTCCCATCTGTGCAGAAACAGGAAAAGTTATGAGTTTCACTGTTCAAGACTGCCTTATAGTCTAGTATTTTAAATTAAGCCATTTGAAAGAGAACTAATACACAGAAAATGCCATAAACTTTCTTGGAAAGTATGCATTCTTCTGCGAGTTAAACTTACTTGCAAGGCTGAACTTACAGTTAACTTTAGCACAGACTTGCAGCAGAGGGTATGATGCCATGCTGAGACAGACCTCTGTGTGCAAGAAAAAAATGTATATGTGAAATTATGAAGCACTTGGAAGCAGTGAATCTGAACATTACTGTCCATAGAGGGAATTTATGGATTTACAGATTTATCTGCCCTTATGAGGTCAAGTCTTTTATACTAGTGGCTTAACAGTAGCAGTTTAGTTTTCATGCTCACAAGAGTTTCATGACACTGTTTTCCTGAATATCTCTTTGCTTATCAAGTGTTCACAGACAGGAATAAAGATCAATGTTTTTTTAACATAATTACATGGTACATTTATTACAGATTATGCCATTTTGAAGACAGACAACAAGCCTCAGATCAGGACTGTGAAGCAGACCTTCAGCCAGATGATTAGTTCTGCCTGTAGGAAAAGATACACAAGAAAAGTTAGATGAAGAATTGTTGTATGTCAGGCAGTAAACAAAGAGAAGGAAAGCCACAGGGAGAAATATCAACTTAACTGTACACCAAGAAATGCAAGCTGGGTCTACAGACCATCTAAGGAGAACTCAAAGACCATCTAAGGAGAACTGAAAGAGCTGGTACACCAGGCAATCACCGGCTCTTCAGTATCACTTCCCTTCTACTGGTACAAGACAGCATTACTGTAGGCTACCAACCAGATTTCTGTAGAAATTCTGTACATTTATATTAGTTATCAAAAAAAGAAAAAGGCATTTAAGAGGAGAGCAACAACTGAGTAGCAGGGAAGATATTCAGGGCAGCAGGGCAAGCAGGAGGTGGCAGAAGCTGCCTGGTGCTCTGGGCCATGCTGAGTGCACAGAACACAAATTAGAAGAGCTTCAAAAGCCTGATCACACAGAAGTCCAAGTGAGGCAGATATTGTCTAAAGTCACAGCAGCAAAATAAGGATCTGTGACAGACTAGCTGGGTTTGAAGCAGCAGCCCAACGAGGGCAAGGAGCTGTAAGATGGTCGTAGAGAAAATGGGCTCTAATTCTGGCAGGTCAAGTTTGTAAAAGGGATTTTTTTTTATGATAGTAGGTGACTAAAAGATCATGCTGATCTTGATTATATAGACTTATGTCCACTTCACCAGGTGAAATGAGCCTCCAGAAATTCCAGGTCCGGCAGGAACACACCAACATAGGGAGGTACAAAGGAAACCACCATCTTTCCCAAGCACTGCAATTCAATCTTAGGTAGATCACTCTGAACCCCTCTCCAGAACCATTTGCATTTACAGAATACCCAACTTGCACTTCCAGTTTGTACCTATCGGTTGCTTAATCTTTAATGCTTCTCTTAAGGAGTTTCTAGATATCAAGGTTGGCACCCTGCAGATGAGGAACCTGGTACCTGGAAGGTGGTGTAATATGTTTTAGAAGCAGAAGACAGACCGAAGTCCAGCTCTCCCTCACAGCACAGTTAATACAGCAGCACAATATTTGCAGGCGGCTTCAGTGACATGAAATTTAACTGATGTAAAAGTGTAACCGAGTACTGTTAGCTTGTGGTGTCTGCCAAAATCAAACTGCCTCTCACTCCTGGTTGCTCTTGTGTGTCACGCACAAGAGGAGTACATCAGCACCACCTCCTGGCAGCTGATAACACCAGAGGTTTAAGAAATAAAACAGCAGGTGAGAAAAAAAATCTCATCTCTACATGGGAAAGACAGCAAAATCATGCTGTCCATGCACTAATGGTAATATAATCATCTTTTGGTACCAGGATGTGTACTTGCTACTTGGGAGCAATGGTCTAGTCAATGCCTTGAATCAGTACAGGGCACCATGGTAGGGAGCAGGATGAGGCAAAACCGCACCAAGACGCACATCTTTGACACGTAACGACTAGGGTGAAGTAAGCCCAAAAGCTCTCCCCATATGAAATGCTGTCATCTGAAAACCAAAGCACTTTTAAGCTTTCATGGTATGGTCTGAGAGAAGTTTTGAAATGTGTATAAGCAGTCTTTGCAGTAAGAAAGTCTGAGTACATCCATGCTTTGCTTGCTCATCACAGCAGTTGCAGCTGAGATTGTAGTCTCCTTTAAAAAGTCAGAAAGGCTATGACAACATTTGTCTTGAGCAGAGAAAAAGCAGCTCAAAGACAAGTGCTGGTAGTTTCCTTCAAAAGGTTTTGGATCCTGTACTTGAATGTGACGGCCTCACAAAGGGCAGTATGTTGATTATCAGCACTATAAAAGGACAAAGACAGCTCTCTAGCTCTTTCTTGGCACAGTTGACCATGCAAAATGATGATGTAGAAGGGAAATCACTGAGCATAAAATGCCTCCTGACTCTCAAAAACTACATGGATTAAAAAGGAAAGAAACTCTTACAATAACAAATGAAATTATATTATGCCAGTTCTTCAAGCTGTGAGATTTCTCAAGCAGGACTGCTGGTAATCAGGAGGACCAACTGGCAATTGAAACCTGTTTACGTCTGAGTGAAAGATTAAAGTCCTAAAACAGAGGAGAAATAAACCTTATCATTTTTAACTAAAACTAAAACCTGACTTTAATGTCTCACAAAAAAGCTGCAAAATTTCAGCATTTCATGAAAGCTAAACAGTGAACTCTCAGGATCTGCACTGACAGCTTTTAATTTGGAGGTTAGACAATTAATTTTCTCACTTCCAAACTTCAGTGAAAGGTTCTTAGGAGCCTTCTTCTTTTTCTGGTTTATATAGTTCCCTTTGCTTTCTTATGACCAAGTACAACTTCAATATACATCAAAAGAAGAGTGATTTGAAGTTATTAGGAAGGTCTAGCACCATTTTTTTCCTGACACAGAAAAACAAGACCTTTGTTTTAACAGTGGTTTAATCTATTTGTCATTTTTAAAGGTCTTTTAAGGATAACTTCTGCTCATTCACACAAAAAAAAAGGTGTCACAGGTGAATTTGGCTTCTGTGTAAGTACAGAATGGCACTCTGACGACAGATTTGGTCCCTCTGCTCTTCGGCTGTTGAAGAAGAGTCACCTGGGCAAACGTCACTGCAGAGCTGTTATAGGCCAGCATGTTATGTTCCATTAAACCTGGCAAGAGAAATGTTCAAAGCTAAATCTCACAGATCCTACTCTAAGAGTTGAGCTGTTCAGCAAATAATTCAATATCTAAATCTTCTTGGAATCAGGAGAAGGGTATATTAGTGAGATGAGTCAACAAATTCTGTGTCTCACCTACCGTTTCCCAAGCATTCTAAATACAAGGTATACCATCTTTACCCATAAATTAACTGAACAAGTCTGTTTTACTAGTCAGAAAGAACCAGAAGGGGTGGTTACACAGAATACGTACCTGAAAAAAAGACAGATAAGTAGGTCAGTCTCTGCTGAAGTACAATATTATTTGTCCTTTCCATTAAAGCTTAATATCTCAAGGCAATACCAAGTTGATTTCTCGACTGGACATCCAACCCCTATTCCAAATTTCAGACTTTCCTCCATCATTGATACTGAACCTTAAAATTAAGGAGGAAGGGAGGAATCATTCCCAGAGCAGTCCATGGCTTCATCTCAGGTGGACACTTGTTGGTCACAGTGAAGACGGTAAGGTAGAAAACACTTGTCTTTACCATCTGTACCCAACTTGCTCCCAAATTGCTCAATGTTTTCAAAAGATGGGAATGCAGTTGTGCAAACCAGAGGTTTTGCAGGACAGAGCAGAGACAACCTTCTTCACTAATACGCTCAAAGCAAACAATCATCTAAAGACATCAGACATCTCATTGCAGCAGATGCTCCTTTTTTATGTGTGTCTTTAATCATGTGATAATGTATAGAATATGTTTGAAGAGTAGGACAGTAAGAATACATGTTCCCAAGGTAGGAGAGAGTTATTGAAGTCTGTTATAAAAAGCAGTATGCAAGTATTAGTATTATTCATCAGTCCAATAAAGAAGAATAATTATCACTGTTAAAAGGCCTAGACAGTTGGAAATTAATTCAGAGGAAACACTGGCAAACAAAAGCACAGACCCCAAATGTTGTGCTTACACCACTTTGGTAAATTATAAATAAATAATTTCTTAATGACAAAGAAGAGCTGTAAACATAATGGTTATTTTCTCTTAAATAGATTCTAAAGATCAACTCGGAAGTTTGGCTTCCTATAACATGCTTTTTGTAATCAAATGAAATAATTCAAGTTGAAAACTTTTAATTAAAAGTGTTTTATAAATTGCATTCATTATATACGATTGCAGTGATATAGTTTTTTTGCTCTCTGGAGTAATATGTTTTCTTTAGTTTCTTTCTTTTTCCCACTTAATAAATTATCCTCATTTACACAAAATTTTAATGCCAAACTCTTTATTAATAGAATAATTATGAACTTCAGTAGCAACAGATTATGTGGTGTCACTATTAACTGATCTACCCCTTCCCAGCTTAAATTCACTGTACAATACCAAGCCTGCAAATGGTTTGGCAGCTGCTTTTTGCAGCATAGCACAAGAAATATTTAAAGCAAAGCTTTCAGGAATTACTCCTGAATTTGGGGTGGTCTAGCACAAGTTGAGTTTTCCTGTGCCTTATTTCAAAACAGGGCTGTGAACACTTTCCTTCGCTGCATTGGCTTTCTTCCCACAGTACTATAGCAGATTAGGATGCACAAGAAAGCTAGTGGCAGGGCAGACTGGCTCTGTTTCTTACCTAACTTGAAAAGCTTGATATTTAAATTAAAGATATGAGCCTCCAAATATGTTGTGTTTTCTCACAGAATTTGGTTGCTATGAGAGATTTCCCATCCTTACAGAGATCACACAGACAGCTCAATGGAGGTTTTTTTCACAAGAACCAAAACTCAGGACATGGTCTTCAGCAGCCTCTAACACTTTCAGCTCTGGCACCCAGGCAGCAAACAGAACACTGCCACCTGATGCAAATGTATGCATCAAGTGTATGATGCAAATCTATGATGCAGGTACAATGAGGACACAATAGGAGGACCAGGTAAGGACAAGTAATGCCTAAAGAACCAAGAGAAGCCGGTAAGCCTGAGATTAGCTAAGATTAGATAAGGAAAAGATCATAATATATATAGAAGGTATATATAGAAGATATGTATAGAAGGATTTCTAACCACCAAAGGAGCTTCCTGTTCAACATGCAGACCATAATTTCAAATCCCAAACCTAGTAACAGTCATAGGTTATAAAGCACCTTGGAAAGGGCACTTTTCATTTTCCTTTACTTCTGGTAAGGTGATGACAATCTGGTGCTGCTATCAGTTTTTCTGTTGCTGAAGTGACGAAGATCTGTGTGATAGAAGGCTCTGGTTCTGTCAATAGACCATTTCTCATGAGAAAATTTCTGTTATTTCAGTCTGACTTCTAAAATCCCAAGACTATACAGACATTTATTCTGAGAAATCAGTTGGGTTGCAAAGTCAAGGATTTAAGAGTTAATAAATGGTAGAATTAAGATTTTACAGACACCATCACTTTGTGCAAATTTGCTATGACACAGTTAATAACTACACAACCACATGACATAATGTTTTTAACAGGCTCTCTCACATTTAGTGAATAAAATAAACAGAACTCAAATAAATTAAAACATTTTGGTGTCATTGTTTGATGTGAGGTCCCAGGCCTCGCATATTGCATCTTTTTTTCAACGACTGGTTTCAGTGCCCTCACTGTAGGTATTCATTCCTGAGCTGGCCACCTACCTTCTCTATAAAGCAGTGAAGAGAATAAAGAGAGTTTTAAGTAATTTATAAGGTATCATTTATAAGCAATTTATAAGGTATTTATCCACCTACGTGGTGGATAAATACCTTATTTACACCCTTATATATTTCCCAGAATCCATATGCTTATCTTGAGTGTGGCTTTTAATACCTTCAAGAGCAAGTGTTGGGTGCTCAGCAGCTTTGATCATTGGACTTAAATGTATTCAGTCAGGTAGCAAAAGATGAGGTCTTTCCAGACAACGACCATGTGAGAAAAGTCAGTGAATAAACAATGGCCAGGAGTTTTGTGGCAGAACACAGACGACTCTGTACCATTCTCGCCTAAGAATTTGTCATTTCCCTAATTTACAGTTCTTCCTGCTTCCTTTTTGGCATTTCATATCTCCAGGTGATTCTGCAGGTCAGTGACCGTTAGGATAACAAAGTTAGGAGAGGGAAGAGGAAGGCAATTTTGTTGTTGTTACATGCAAAGGCACCCCTGAAGGCTTGAGGCCTACTGTGGCCAACCTCTGGAGGGCCATCTCACTGCCATGGCTTATTTGCTTTGCAGAGACAGAGGACGGTTTATAGCCATTTCAGAGGTATTTATCACCTTCATCCTAACAGAGAAAAAGCAGGTTGGAGAATGATCAAATTGTAGCCTGAGAAGAGAGACAGACAAGGCTGCCAAGATATGCACAAAATCACATGCTAAGTCTCCTTAAGGAGTAGGGCACTCCACCTCTTTGCAGGACTGTCTTTTTCTTTCTGTCTGTGCCTGACCTCACACCAAAAATAACTGAATCCCCCCCATCTTATATAGATATTTATTTTAATGTATTATTGTGATGGGTTGACCCTGGCTGGATACTGGGTGCTCACCAAAGCTGCTCTATTACTCTCTTCCTCATCTAGGCAGGGGAGAGCATATACAATGAGAGACTCATGGGTGGAGAGAAGGACAGGGAAAAATCACTCACCGGTTACCTGTTAGTAGATATGGAAAACAAACTTCCTTGAGAGAAAAATTTAATGTAACCACAAAGCTAATGGGTACTATCGCAATGTTTTTGTTCATACTTCCTGATGACGTTTTTGACAAAATGTTTAGCCAGGAATGGAAGATATATAAATATGTATTTCATTTGGCAGCCTGACCTAGATAAATAGTATATCACTTTCAGGGATACAGGATTTACAAATGTCTCTGGAGACTAGAAACTTGCTGGCCTTTTGTGTTCATGTCACTTCGGTCTCTCATAAGTTAAATAATTCAACCGTCTATTTTTTGATTGCAAAGAGTTAGGCTTGACTCACATTTTTTCAGCAACATGAGCCTGCAGAGTAAAGAAATGATAACAGCAGGCTCCTGTGTAATAAATCAATTTTGTGACAGCATTTTGTTCTTGATGTGAGTTTGTGCTACCCTGGTGCCTATTTATATTTTATTAAATAAGTCAAAGGGTGAATTCCAAAAATAAAAACAAAAATGTTCCTTTTATGGGGAAAAATAGGGATTGTCAAATACATATACTGATTTTTGAGGACATGAGTGATTTAACAGCATGTCTATCCTTGACTAAGGAAGGGTATGTGTGTTATTCAAATACTTTTTTATTTTTTTTTCCTCTGATAAATTAGCGGATGGAAGAGCAGGTCTCTCTGCTTTACATAAGAGCTTGATGCAACACAAAAAGTATTTAACTACTAAACATGGATTCATTAAGTGTTTTTCCAGGAGAAGCTGTCCTTGCAGTATGTTGTACATTAGCCCCCATCAAATTAAATATTTCTCATAAACAAATATGAGGGTCATGTCAGCACTAACCACATTTTCAAGATTTCTCTGATTAGCCTTCCAAATCCATATGAGTTACTCTAGGGTAAATCTGCAGAAAATACATCTGGAAGAGACCTTGAGATATCCCTCAGCTTGTGGTAAATGGGAGGTCCCCTGACTCTTAAAGGACAGGAAATGCTGTACAGAATTACACCCACCAGGCAGATTTTCCCTGAACAGAACCTTCTTCTCACCAAGGAGAGCAGTGGGGCCACCACACTGGACACAGTGGTGGCAGCCATGGGGCCTGTGTCCCCTTCCTGCTGCTCTTATTCCATCCTGAACACTGTGCCATCACTGCCTGCCAGCTGTCCATATTTCTTAAAGACCTTCTCACCTCTCCACCCCCTAAGGAAATTTCATGCTCCAAACCAGTACCAGGGGCTCTGCACACTGGAGTTAAGACCAAAGAAGCAATGAACATATGCAGTCTATTAAATAGCCCATTACAAACTAACAAAAATTCTTAATGTTGCCCCTACATTTCTAGATAGCCTTAAATGCCGACATAAGAAAGCTAACCTTTACATTTTTCAAACAATGTCTATTATGAATATATAGCATACAAAAGCTATATATAACTATATATATATGTTCTAAAAATAGAAAGTGGGGGTTTTAGCATTTTTATAGGGTGATGGAGTTTTTTTGCTAGGACATGTATGTTTAAGATTTAGATTACAATATATGTTACAGTTTTCAAAGGGCACATTCACTTTGTAGTTTGGCAAAAGCCCTTCTTGGAGAAATACTCAAGATTTTCTGCCTTTGACAGCTTTATGCTCATGTTATCAGCATGTTTATCTTCTCTTGGGGTTTTAGCATTCTGAATGATTCTGCTATGGTGTCTTCAAATCAAAATAATGAGATACAAGCAGGCACTATCTTACATATATCATTGTCAGTAATTGACAGGGACTGCTTACTAGCAGACCCTCATGGCTGTGACCCAGATAAAGAGTTTAAACTCTACATTGAACTACAACTCTAAATTTAGAACCATTATGGTCCTTCATTAATAATAGCAATACTCAGCACTTGTGTATAGCAGTGTCTTTTATAGGAGCACCTTGAATATGCAGTGAAAGCACTAAACAAGCCACAAAACACCCTTAGCTAGTTCAGAATTATCATTATCCTTTCATTTGAAAAAGGAGTTTCGAGAGGACTTTTTATAATTTTTTTCAATAGCTTCATCTGTTTGAAAGGAAAACAAGGTCTGCCTAGCTTAGTTGTTAGTAGGTTTTGTGGACCATTCTACTTCTAGTCACAAACTTTAAGGCCATGTGGAATGACTATGATCATCTAGTCTGGCCTTGTGAATACTACAAGATTGTTCTTTCTGGGCAGAATACGGAAATTTTTCTGTTCTGTAGAGCAGTATTATATTCATATCCTTAATACACACATTATATACTCTATAAACATATACCGTACACACAGTCTAAGCAAATCAGTCCTGTTGGAATTAAATCAGTGACTTTGCAACCTGTCAATCTCTCTTATAAATTCATTCCACAGTTGACCTTCCTCAGCTGAGTGCATGTTATTACCAGCACCCACACCACAGCACAGTGGTTTATGGACTGTGGACTCTATCACACACCACCGTGTCTAAACACTGCAGAGGTTTGTTGCAATTAGTGTGGTATGGTGTCTTATTGCCCAGAGTGAACTACATCCTTACAGTGAGCAGAATATTGAGTGTTCAACAATAAAAGATGATAGATGTCTGCAAGGAATATTTTGTAACAATTATGCTGTGTCATGTGCTCTCCATTAGCACAGCAATGAACTACTCTCTTCTGAAATAACGCGAAGGAAAATCTACCACAGAGGTTTTCTCTCTCCTTTTATATTTAACTTATTTCAGATATACAAGAGATGTGAGAAAAAAACAGAGTGGGCAAGACAAAGCCATTTTGACAACACGTGAGTACATGCATAAATTCACTGAGAACAAAATTGAGGAAAAAAATTGAAGATAAACAGCGAAGGTATGGATACACTAGAAGGATGCATACATACCACAGCAAACTGAAACTGCTCTCTTTACTAGTTCACTTAATGCTGTAGAGGAATAATTCTGTTCATACTCTCTACAAGGGACATATGCCAAGTGTAAATCAACAGGCACTGCCTTTTTACTGTTCAAAAGCGTTTTCTATCAGGATAGGAATTTTCCTATTAAAAAACCTTTTTCTGGGAGCCTTTTTGACCATTGTTGAATCAGCAGTTGATGACATATCAGTGAAAAGACCCACTTTGGACACCAGACTGTTATTCTAAATTTTTCTCTTTTTCATCAGAACCTGGTGTTTTTTAAAAGCAACAGTGTAACAATAATATTCCAGGTTTTGAGAGAATGTTCTTGTCAAATTGCTTTTATATGTAATCCAAGAAATGAAAAGAGAAGATATGAAGAAATGATGGAGGAAAATATTTCCTATTCACACCACCTTGACAACAAATAGAAATGCTTGAGGAAGATATTGTACTCAGTTGTAGAGATATAACTGGAATATATTTGGGCAACATTCTTTTGTTCTGTTTTTAGTAAAGACAGAGTAGCAGTTGTTTATGTATCCTGTCAAGGTCTCATATATGGAGAACAAAAAAATGCATGTTTGCCTTCCAATAAACCCTGAACAAGAAAAGAAACATACCAAGGCACATGTTAAGTCAATATTTTTAGAGTCCAGCAGAAATTAAAGATGTTAAATATTTTATTGTTGAACCAGCTGTAATTATGATAACAAAGCAAGGGAGAGGACAGGGAAAAGATGGCACCAAATTTAAAGGACATAGAAACTAGGGACTTAGAAATAATTAAAAAGAAAGAAACTGTTAGGCTCATGATGCATCTACATTATGCCGTCAGCCTGAATACTTGGCATATAGATCCATGCAAATAGGCTTACTCTTACACAAACACAGCTGTTTCCACAGTGAAATCATGCTGCTTACACTGAATTCTTCCTGCCCACTGGGTGAAAAGGTTTATTTTGCTTGGAATAGTCTAGTACCCCTTCCCAGCCAATGGTGTTAGTTGCAGAACTTCCCTGTCCCTCAAGGAGAGGATAAAAAAGTTACTGCAAGACTGCAATCATTTACAGGGTCTCTGAAAGTAGCTAGTGCTCAGCATGGTTTTAACCACACCATCTGCCACTTGAGGAATTATGTGTTAAATATACGTGCTTAACAACTGTGGACAGAGGACAACTCAGGTAACAGGACTTGCAGAATGAAAGGCTGAGACCACAAATTATTCCACTCTGTGAAATCAAAGTCTTGACAATTATTTGTCAAGGCTGCTGAGTGCCTTTTCTGACAGGTCTCTTTACGAGGCACTGTCTCTTGAGAGTAGTGGAGGTTGCACTAACTTTTGAGAAAGGCAGAAGTGCAAGTACAAAAATACAAGGGGCTTCTACAGAGACAGCTCCACAATGAAATTGGTGTGAGTAAAGAAACAGGAAAATCAACTATATCATGGACTTGATGCTTCAGTTTCTGTGCTTTTCTATGTAGGAGTATGGGGTTGGTTTTTGATCTTTTGATGCATTTGCAGTTAAAATGTTATTGCCTTTTTTTTTCGGGTAGAGAAAACACTGGTATTCATAACCTTTGCAATATATTTACCCAAAAAGCAAATCATCTATAATACAAGACACGTGTCTTATTACTTCTTAGACACATGCGCATAGTTCTTACTCTTTTACATCAAAGACCCTGTCATTGATTTTTTACTGAGAGCTCCCATGAGGTCAATGAAAGCTGGGAAAATGTGACCATATGTTTCAGTCTTGCCCTTGGTTGAGTAGTTACTGACACCTTCCTTATCCAACATTAAAGCTTCTTCATCACATTTTATATTTCAAAGATATAAGTTATTTTAAAGTAATTGACTGAGATAGTGATCTCTGGAATTAAGATATATGTAATTTGCATACATATCTGTTTTGCTATAAATTGCTGGCAAGGAAATGCAGTATCTAAACTTTAACTGCTTTGATCATCCCCATGTTATATTTAATATTCTTGCAGTCAGGAATATGTGGGAAATTAACTAATTTAACTGGAAAGAAGGAGGGAAATAAGGAAGGAAAGAAGGAGGTAAAGAGGGAGAGAGGCAGGCAGGCAGGTAGGAAGGCAGGCAGGAAGGAAGGAAGGCAGGCAGGCAGGAAGGAAGGGAGGCAGGAAAGGAGGAAGGGAGGAAGGAAAGAAGGAAGGAAGGCAGGAAGGAAGGAAGGAAGGAAGGAAGGAAGGCAGAAAGGAAGGAAGGAAGGAAGGAAGGAAGGCAGGAAGGAAGGAAGGAAGGAAGGAAGGAAGGAAGGAAGGAAGGAAGGAAGGAAGGAAGGAAGATTGGTCCAGACTCTAAATAAAAGCAGAATGATGCTAACAAAATTCTACAAAGGCCCTTACTAATTTTTTTGTGTCCTGAAAGTTTTCATATTTTGGATTATAATAATGGTGCAATTGCAGCAGTATTTCCAGATGTATAAGAATGTTTCTAAGACATAAATTTTTTAGTTAGATGTTGCTTAGATAGAAGTTAAACCAAAGGGGAAAAATAAGCTCTCACATATAGAATGATAGTATCATAGAATTGTTTAGATCATTTTAGATCATTTGATCATTTAGCTAATTCAAGGTCATCAAGTCCAATTCTTGATCCAGCACTGTCAAACCCATCACTAAACCATGTCCCCAAGTGCTACATCTACATATCTTTTAAATACCTCCAGGGATGGTGACTATTGTTTCACATTGGTACACCTTCAACGTAGCCAAAATATATTGTCTGAACAGCATGGTATGAATCCTTTAAATGTTGCTTGAGTAAGACTCACTTAAAGTGAATTAAATTCAGCATTGAGAAAAGTTTGAGACTGGTCTTACTTTTATCCATGTAATTAAAACTGGAATTCAAACTCGCCATTCTTCAGTCTTTTATATCATAAATGAAACTAAAATTATTGATCAACTTTTTGTATAGTCAAACATAAAATACTAGTTTATAATGCTGGGGAAAACTCTCAAAATTGCTAGCCAACATCAAGCAATATTAGAATACTCCCTTTACTTCCCCCTCAAAGAAAACCCTGTATTCTTTTGCAGAAAGTTTTCAGATAGTTTGATTTTTGTGTATTCAAAAACAAAAGTTATTCTATTCTTTCTAATTATTCTATTTTTAGTACCATTTGAGAAGGGTCTACAACAGGCACCTAGGTGCCAACAGATTTAAACCCTATTTTACCAGCTGCTGCAAAAAATCCCAGTCTCTACCATAAGAATCATAAACTTAGAAAAATAAGAGGTAGCCACCTAAAGCAAGCATGTTACAAACCAAAAAGAGAGGGTGCATTAAGAGAGGTTAGTTGGGATTATTTCCTGTAACTGTTTTTTGAAATGCAATGTAATTTACTTTGGCAAACCAAAAATTAAAAAGAATATGAGCATCAGAGGAAAATAGTAAAAAGGTTGCAGAGAGGTATGAAAAAGGAAGAAATGGAAAGGTCCATAAAGGAAGCTAAAGGCTCTGAAGATGCCTCTGAAGAAAGGAGATTGGCTGATGGATAAGAAAATTTGAGATCTCTTGTTAAAAGCAACCATAGCCCATGGTTAAGCAAAAGCTGTGAGGGCAGGAGATGATCTGTGACCACCACTGTCAGGTTAGTTGCACATGATTATCTGTGTTACCCTGTCCACCAACCACTTGTTGAGTCTTTCCACAGGTTTAAAGCATAGATTATAAACCCTTCAGAATGGACACCATCTTTTTATATGAAGATTTGGTAATTTTGTAGTTATCACAGTGGAAAAATAATTTCTAATCTGGGTCTCCCACAGCACAAGGACTGCTATTAATCACAGAAATTGTGCAGCCCTCTGCAGTAGTCATTTATACTGTGTGGTTAATGCAGTAATTTTCTTCCTATGGCCTACAGACTCCCAGGAAATTCATATTTCTAGGTCCACAAAAAGTAACTAAAATCAGCATTCTACTATAAACAGTCTAATAAATAGACTACACAGGAATTCATCGTTCTCCTGGAAAGCATTGGAGCATTAATATATTGAAAAAAGATGAAAGCTTGAGGCCTTGTATAATTTTGCAATAATCAACAAAGGAGAAAAAGAGACCCTACCTTTCTGGCCATCACATGGTCTGTGCCCTGTTAGGCAGCTCAGTAGCACAGGAAGTCCTGTGACTCTCCAGTCACCAGGATGCTGCCTGCTGCCTCTTTCTCCCAGTGGGTAGCAGAGGGGTGTCCCCACAGGTGACAGAATACAGATTGGATTAAAACTCTAACCCAGATCTTCATAGTTTCCATAATCTCTGGGTTGTTTTGCATACATATAATTTGAGACCTTATACCATTTGTCTAATTCAGCATACACTGAAGGTCATTTCCTTGGCAGAGTGGGTGTTAGAGTAACACTTATGATATACTGAGGGCTTAAGAAAGAGGAAAGAGAAGAGGTAGTTGTGCAACCTGTTATATCTGGCTGACTATCTCTCATTTTAAGAAATGGAGCCCTTGGAAAGCTGTTGAGCAGAGCAGGTCAGGGTGTTACCAGCTCGTCCTTCCTGACACACTATACTGTCCATGTTCCTTTTACAGACTCAGGCAGAGACACTGTAGTAGGTTAAAGTGTTTGCACTGTTTATCTATTGAAAACATGCTTTTAATTGTTGACCTGTTTTCACTACTGATTTTTGTTGTTTCTACATGTTTTATAAATCTTTTCTGCCTAGTAACACATTTCTATACGATTTTTTTCCCCCCTGTATATTTTGGGTAGTTCCTCATGAATTTTTTTCGAATGTTCTTCAATTTTAGTCATTCAGAGGAGGCTTTCCCACAATGTTTTGGTATGTTTCATACATTTCAAGGGGAAAAACACAAAAAATGGTCATTTTTAAAAGGTCTGGTTTTAAAATAGGAAATATCAGATATGAAAACACAGCAGAGTCCAGCTGCGAGGATTTCTATAGGTAAATAACAGAATAAGGACACTCAAAATAGATATTTTTAATAATGACATTATTAAAAAAACAGGTATCTAACCTGAAAGAATCCTTGAGAGACAATATAATCCATTTCTTGCCTTTAAACTGGGTCAAATGTGCCTATACTGTTCCTGACAGATGCTTGCCTAACTTAGTCTTAACCATGCACCAAAACTGTGCTCTCAAAACCTCTCTAAACAACCTGTTTCTATGAATAAGTACCCCTTTAACCTTATAAAGGTTTAGGAAACTTTTCTTATGTTATACTGTCTCATTAAAAATTGCCTCATTACACTGAAAGCCCATTTCTTTTTGTCCTATCCAGAGAGAACAAAAATTAATATTTGGAGGTCTTGGTTTTTTCTTATTCAGAATAAAGAATAAAAACCTTCTATTCCTAATAAGAGAAAGATAGGTAGCAAGTTTTCATTCCTTCAGAATTTTCCTTGCCCTCCACAAACACACAAAGATTAATAATGACTCATGATTGACTCAGACAGTTCCTACAATATCCTAGCACAGGTGTTCTGATCCAGATAATTTGTTAAACTGCTTTAAGTGTTCTCCCATCTGTTTTTCAACTGGTCTAACCTGAGCTTTCATCCAGTTATTGCCTGTATAAATAGCAGTTCATCAAGTGATAATCTGAGAAATGTAGCTAAGAATGCTTTAAATATTTCCATATTTTAAGTTTCATCTGTCCACAGCTTTCCTGTGGAATGTTTTTTTTCCTGTTGTTGTACCCTGAAATTAGCTTAGTTGTTTGGAGCATGGTGTTAAGAACACCAAGGTCATGGTTTTGATCCTTGTGTCAGCCAATCATGTAAGACTTGGACTTGTTGATTCTTATGGGTCTCTCCAAACTCAGAATATTATATGAAACTTATATAATATGTATTTTATACTACATGTTCTTGGTTTGCTTATCTTTGTATGTCTTGGATTTTCTGATTTTTTTCTCTCATTCCTATGTAATTCTTTACACTGCATCCTTAAAAACTTGACCAAATTTCCACATCCACTCTTATTAGATTTAGAATTTGCTTTCAGGTAAACTTTTTCATATAGCACTTCCTATTCTTCCTCCTCATTGAACTGATTAATACCTGAAGATTTAATGTAGCTTCTCAGGGAACTGCCAACTATTCCTAACTCCTTTTTCCATCTCACACTTGCCGCCTGTGACTAACAATACCACTGCAGCCATAAATCCAAAACCACATGCAGAAACCTAACACAACATTTGCACACAGTAGGGAATGAATTCCAGAAGTGAGAAATGACTTGCAGAACAAATATGAAAAACTCCTTCAGTATATATGAACTGGGAAAAGCCTCCTTTCAAATGGTACATGAATTTGACAGGTTTTGAAATGCGTAATGATGGGTTAATGTTGCTGCATTTAGTCCCAGCAGTCTATGGGGAAGAAAACATACCTTCATAAAATATATTACTATGGTGCAGGAAGCTGCATGGAGAATTAGAACCAATTTACAAGTTTAAGAGAGCTTGTCTGAAGGGCAAGAGTCAGCTATTCCGTATGGCAAGAGTTAGCTTAATAAAAGGTTCTGTTGTTTGGATATCATATTCACTAGATGTCAGGATTACATGTTTTTACTTTAAATAGTAAATGCTAATTATGAATTTACTTAACAGATAACAGACAAAGGTATTTCCAGCCTATGTTTTTCATATAAAAGTTTGGGTGTTCCCATGGAGACAAAAATGAAGTTCACAAAAGTCAGTGCAAAGCCTCAGATTTAGCTCAGTGGTATCTAGATCCACCTTTAATGTGCATGAAAAGATAATGTGAAATGAAAAGCGTGAAAATAAACACACTCAAAGCATGACTGAAGAGCTCTGCAGTCACAGACTTGTTAACCAAGTAGAAGTACATGGCACTTCTGCTCAGATATAGGGAAATAAATAAAGTCTATCACACAAGTCGAGTTTGAGAAAAGAATAAATAGGTAGTGATGTAGAAAGATCTATGGATCTGTTTATCCTGTTAGTGTTGAGGCAAGCTATGACTATTGGACAATATATCATCCAAATTACTTTTATACTGCTGTAAAATGGACTGATTAAACAGACTTATAAAACATTAAAAGACATAGGAAAACTACTACAGATTAATGAAAAAGGTTTGACAAAGCTTTGGGAAAGGGAAAAAAAGATGTGAAAAGATATAGAGGACTCTGTAGGCATACAGGAAGTTACACTTCTCAAGTGGTTGACACCCTCAATACAGGAGACTGACAAGTCTGTACAGGCTGGTCATGCCAAAAAAAAAATTAAAATCTAAAAAGGCAAACTGAAATTTGTCAAGAATCTTCATAAAAACGCAGAGATTTTCAGGCCAAATGTTAGGATGTGAATATGTTTTTTTCCAAAATTAAATTATATTTTCTACTTGAACATTAAAAAGGTGATATTTAGAGCACATCTTGTCTCTTGGGGACCATCCCAGTTCCAGACAGCAAGAGATTTCAAATTTCATAGAATCATAGAATTATTAAGGTTGGAGGAGACCTCAAAGATCACCGAGTTCAACCTTGGACCAAACACCACCATGTCAATTAAACCATAGCACTAAGTGCCACGTCCAGTCATTTCTCAAACACTTCCAGGGATGGTGACTCCACCACCACCCTGGGAGGTCCATTCCAATGCTTGACAATTCTTTCATCTAAGAAATTTTTCAGATAAAGAAAATTAGTCAATTACCCATCCCATACAAACAGTTTTGTACCTTTAACAAATAACTTAATGCAACACAAAAAGTAAATAGTAACAAAAGACAACACTACTCTGAGAGAACAGAAAATACATAGCCCCATCCAATAGCAGCTCAGCATTCCCTGATTAAAGCAACTATTATTATTATTATTATTATTATTAATTATTCTTCTCTGAAAGACAACATACTGTGAAGAGCCAAGCTGAACTAGACAACTGAGGCATGTACAGATTTCCCTTCTGCAAAAAGTTTCATAAACTGCTATCTCTTTTACCTAAGAGAGTACAAGGTATTCTAAGCTTGAAGAGAGCATAGTGATACAAAAACACTGGTAAGAAACAGGCAGATATTTCTTGGCATTATTGTGAATCACAAATTTTGTTCTTAGGTACTTAGAAATAATTGAATCAACATTCAAGACATTGAGAGAAGACGTGAGTTTTAGAGAAGTTCAGAACGTAAAGGTACACCTAAAGACAGCTAAAGATTGAATTTTTTTTAATGTTTTCAGCTTCTTGGAAAAAAAATAAAAAAGATCCTTTTAAAACCATTTCTGTGGCACTAGAGGGTTGCGGTGTGTGGCTTGTGCTTAGCAGCTACAGGAATTTCCTACCCTGTGGCAGGATGAAGGCCAAGGTCCTTTTACTTGCATGGAGTCTGAACTTAGCCTCTAATTATCAGCAGTTTATAAACTTATATTAAACACCTACATGTCAACCCAGGCATTGCTTTAAACTTTTCTAGAGATAGTTCTGAATCAGAGAGATGATCTTTAAGGTACTTGCTGCCCTTGGAAGATTCAGAGAGGGAATAATTTGGCCCAACAGATTTAACTAGGGCTTGCATAAGAAAAATGGAAGGACTGAAACTGTCTTTTCAAAAGCATTCTTTTTTATCCTGTCTGTCCACCCAAGAGTCATGATCTACTTTTTATTTTTCTTTTAGATCAATTTCTTCCTAAACAAACACATTTTAATTTAGCTGTACAAAATGCTTATGTTCAGCACTTGGTCTGTAAGTGCCAGTGGTAATACTACCAGATGCATGACCCCAGAGATTGGTCACATGTAAATATGTAAATACTTACAGTGCAAAGAGTTATGCTACAGGATTTGGAAAGATAAGATATTCTGACAGTATGCTGGTACTTAGACAGCCAGTTGTTTATGAAGAAATTAGAAAAAGGTCATACCTCCTGTTGGGATGATTCAAGAGGACCTCAAGGTACACTGAGAGCACAAAAAGCTGCAGGTTACCTCTTCCCAGCTGACATTTGGCAGCAGAGCACATGCACTTCCAGGCATTTGCATTGCAAAGTGAACAACAGGCATATAAATCACCTAAAATCTCAGCCATTCACCTGACAATGCAACAAAGAGTAGATGATTAACAGCACTTAGCTATGACTAAGCAAGAAGTGACATGAGGTTTACTCTGTGTTTTACAGTAGATAGTTCATTTTTGTTTTCATCTCTGCTTTGCTTTTGCGTTACACTTTGTTAATTGCTTCAGGAAATGCTTAGAGTTTACAGGCTGCCTGGAAATTGGGATGTTTTAAGAGCATGTACTGAAGCACATTGATCTGAATGATATCGAATCTATTCTTTCCCAACAGTGCACGGCAACTGATCTTACCTGATTGCACAAGTCTACTGCTCTTCCATTAGTAGTTTATAACCAGTGGTTCCAGATTTTATCGGTTTTAAATATATCATAAATCTTTAATTTGAGAAGCAACCAGCCAATATGCAGGACTCTGTAACATATTGAAACTTCTCTTTTGTTTGAAACTGTGGTTAGCTCCTGGGGATGCGTTTCACTCTGGGCAGGCAAGTGCTCTCTGCTGGAATATGCTGTTAGAAAAAGCAGTGAGAGGTAGACTTCCTAATTTAAAAAAAACCACACCTGGTAACACCTTTATGCAAGTCATTATGAATATATGAATACATACACCCTCCAGTAGTCTTTACTGAACACAAATTATCCCCCTAGATATAATGCAGATACAGGACACTCTCAGTACCTAGCTCTGTCTTTCAGCCTTTAGCAAGTGACATTATCATAGAATCATAGAATCACAGAATATGCTGAGTTGGAAGGAACTCATCAGGATCTTCAAGTCCAACTCTGGTCCTATGTAGAACACCCCAAGAGTCACACCATGTGCCTGAGAGTATTGTCCAAATACTCCTTGAATTCAGACAGGCTTGGTGCTGTGACCACTTCCCTGGGGAGCCTATTCCAGTGCCCAACCACCCTCTGGGTGAAAAACCTTTTCCTGATGTCTAATGTAAACTTCTCCTGACTCAGCTTCCTGCCATTTCCTCAAGTCCTGTCACTGATCATCAGAGTGAAGAGATAGGTACCTACCCCTCCTCTTCCTCTATGAGCAAGTTGTAGACTGCAATGACGTCTCGTCTCAGTCTCCTCTTCTCCAGACTGAACAGACCAAGTGACCTCAGCCTCTTCTCATACGGCTTCCCCTCAAGGCCCTTCACCATCTTTGTTGCCCTCCTTTGGACACTCTCTAATGGCTTAATATCTTTCTGATGTTGCAGTGCCCAAAACTGCCACAATATTCAAGGTGAGGCTGCACCAGGTCAGAGCAGAGTAGGACAATCATCTCCCTCAACTGGCTGGCGATACTTTGCCTGATGCCCCCCAGGACATGGTTGGCCCTCGTGGCTGCCACAGCACTGCTGACTCACATTCAACTTGTCATCAACTAGGACCCCCAGGTCCCTTTCCACAGCACTGCTCTCCAGCCTTTAGTTTCCTAGTCTATACACCAGCCAGGGTTGCCCTGTCCCAGGTGCAGAATTTGGCACTTGCAGTAGCTTCAGAGAGTATATACAACATTTTAACTAAAAATCATAAAATTAGAGCATGCCTTGGGTTGGAAGGAAAAATCATCTAGTTCCATCTCCCCCACCATGGGCACATGTGCCACTCACCAGACCAGGTTGCTCAGAGCTCAATTCAACCTGGCCTTGAGCACTTCCAGGGACAGGACATGCACAAGCTCTCTGGACAACCTGTTCCAGTGCCTCACCATCCTCACAGTAAAGGATATTTTCCCTAATACCTGATCTAAATCTGCCCTCTTTCAATTTATAGCTATTTACCCTCATCCTATCACTACATGCCCTTGCAAATAGTTCCTCTCCAGCCTTCTTGTAAGCCCCCTTTATGTATTAGAAGGCTGCTATAAGGTCTCCCCAGAGCCTGTTATTCTCCAGACAGAACAACGCCAACTCTCTCAGCCTGTCTTCATAGAAGAGGTGCTCCAACCCTCTTATCATCTTTGTGGCTTTCCTCTGGACTCATTCCAACAGGTTCAAATCCTCTTATGTTGGGGACTGCAGAGCTGGACACAGTGGCCCAGGTAGGGTCTCACCAGAGCAAAGTAGAGGGGGAGAATTCTCTCAGGTACAGGACCTTGCACTTGGCCTTGTTGAACTTCATGAGGTTTGCACAGGCCCACCTCCCAAGGCTATCCAGATCCCTCTGGATGGCATCCCTTCCCTCCGATATGTCAATCACACCACAGAGCTTGGTGTTGCTGGCAAACTTGCCAAGCCTGTACTCAATCCCACTGTCCATGTCACCAACCTTATTACATTCTTTTTTCTCTTTGTTCTTTAGCCAATGGTCTCAAACCCCCACACAACCTAGTACTTGACAAAAACCCTATCCATTCTTTGCAAGAAGACATGAAACAGAAACCCAAACTCAGGATTGTCATTTAGCACTGCAATTTTGTCTGAGAAATATATATTTAATTATTTGATTGGCTTTCATCGGTCATATCCATCATTTCTATGCCACTATATTTAAAAGAATTTTCATATAATCCAATAATCTAAGGAGTAGAAGTTCTGTTAATTATTTGATGAAACCGCTGTCCATAGAATGAGGGCAATTTTTGTCCTTGCCACTCTTGAAATAGCTAAGGAAAAGTTGAGATTTTAGCTTCTATTTTTGTTTCTGAAGCAGCAAAATATCAGCCACCATTAACTATGTGCAATGTACCTGAATACAAATGAGAAAAGAAATGTCAAGAAAATCCTATCTATAGCAGTGCTACCAGACGGTGCAGTAGTACAATACCTATGTGGACAAGAATAACCAGAACAGCGGCTACCACTTGTTTTCAACAAGGTGAAGTCCTTGTAGTTTAAACTTAAAAAAAAAATATTTTTCTAATCTAGTTGTAGTGTCAACTTGTAACCGAGTTGTAGTTAACAGAGATAAATATACATTTATCTACTTCAGTTCTCTATAGATGAATATTGATGAGAGAACAGTCATTACTAATGCTGAAGAAAAATGGATTAGGATTGCAATTTTCAAAGTGCTTTCTGTTTACTTCAAACAACTTGTGTCTGCAAATATGCATGCTGTCCAGGGTGGATTAGAACAGGACCAGGGAGGAACAGCTTTGCTGGGCTGTGGCTGGCAGCTTGAGCCTCCCCTCTGACCAGCTGAATTCATGAGCCCAGCATCACTGGGTGGAAAATGTTCATTGTGAAAATAATCTGGGGCCCTGAGAAGCCAGAGCTGCCCCTAGGCACAGGAATCTGCTACAAGCATTTCAGTTTTCCAACATCAACTTTTTTCCTAAGTTTCAAAAGTAAATTTCTCAGTCAAAACCACAAGAGTTCTGCTTATCTCATAGAAATTCTGAGAGCTTGTAGGTAAGCATGGAAAGGTTTACAAATTCCCATTTTTTAGTTTTAATACTGATATGACCCAATATTTTGTATAGGAATTTAAACAATGTTTGTTTTTTTTTTAAGGGAACTTTAAAGATGCCTGAATATACACTCTCTCGGCTAACAAAATTCGTATTTGTTGCTATTTTGCGTACCTGATTTCTGATGCTGTGGCACAAACCAGTTGCTTACTGAGGGAATTAGATGCTAACAAAATATCCTAGTAAGTCTGTGCTGTTCAAAAACCCAAAATAAACCAAACCTCCAGAAGCTTACACAGGTTTAATTTAATTTCTCACTAACCTTGCCAAATAATTCTTCCTGTAGTGATCCCTGAACACCACCAAACTTTGAAGATCAAAGGTCTGCTTTATGGTGATAGCGTTACTTTACTGTTTTATTCCCCATAGGACTGACTCTAGAGCAATGGAGGCTGTTTCCACTGGAATGATGGCATTACATTGACATGGATGATATTGAACCTTAACAATAAAAGGGTTTTAATGTATACAAAGAAATACTCACTGTCCTTGCCTTCATACCTCTTATCCTGAAACTGTGAACATGAGAAAGGGGAAACATTATGCCCCCTTGCTCTTCTTTCTTATGGATGCAATTCACAACATAGTTAAAAGACATCTAAAACTGACCCTAAATTCTAAAAGAAAACATTATTGCATGTTGCAGAGGAAATGGTCATACACTAAGTAGTGTCCTTCATCTGCCTGAAAGTTTTATTCACTTCAAGGTGAAGTATGTCTCTTAAAAAACGCTGTTTCAAGAACAGCTCAACTTTGCAAATGCATTCTGCACAAACAGCATCAGAGGGTTTGTCGTGCCTTCATTATTTACATACCAGTTGTTCGTTTCACAAATGGGGAGATGGGTATTTCTGACTCCAGCTAACTCAGAGCTCCTTCTGTGTTAATCCCGAGTCATACATATCCTCTATCACTGAAGTTCTCACAGGCTACATTCTTTCTCTGTGCCTTTACTGTTCTCCCAGAGATGCAAGTGGAGCCTCAACTTCACACCGTAATCCAGATCTTATTTAACAGTTCTCTTGTGTTGGAAAAGTCAGAAGAAAATCCACTTCAGTCCTTTCCAAGCACATCTGCAGGGCCAAGAGCAACAAGAAAACATGCAGAAAAGAAGTTACTCTGCAATAAGCAAAAGTAAATTCAAAATCTGTATACACACAGGAAATTAAATTGCCCCATAAGAATCTACCAATTTTATATATTAGCTCTCCAGGGATAAACTGCCCTCAAAGACATGAATTCTGGATATCGTAGGTAAGCAACAAGAGAATGAAATTCCAATTACTCACCTTGGGCACTATGAGAAAAACTCAGAAAAAAATTTCTACTGTCCCTAGCAGCTCTACTTACACACAAGGGGCCAAGAAAATTTGTGATAAAGGGGATCATGTTGCCATGATAGGGATGTTTTGTATTTTGTTTTCCTTTATCGTGAGGTTATTCCATCTGCAGTCACTGAAGAACAGTGCATGTTGCTACTTACAAATGACAAGTAACCTAATACAGCTTTATTACCAGGCTCTGGGAAATGAGGACAAACAATAACTTAAGAAAAAAAGAAGTCTTATCTACCTAATGTAGCAAGTGATCATATGAACAGAGGCCAAGTGAAGTCTCTGGTGGAAAGCAACCAACTCTAAACTTCAGCCCAATGCAATGGTCACAAGAGACTTGCGTGGGGACTGAAGCATGCTGGAAGACAAAGGAAAAAAAGAGGATGTTACATGGGAGAAAAGCACAAGGAATAAATATTTGCCTGTTTAATAGGAATGGAGTAATGGAGAAAAAAAAAAAAAAGGCTCAGCTCCTCAGGATGTAAAGAGAGGTAGCCATAAAAACTACCAGTGTAAATGTTAAACTGTAAAAACCATACCAGGAAAGAATATTTATGTTTAACTAGGCTAGAGGTTAGTTTATGTTTTCAGCCAACCTTCATCTTATCTCACATATTGACAGAGTCACGTGGGAAGGGTATGGATTTGGTCATTTACAGTGGCTCCAAGGATCAGCTAAAGACCACTTCCCACTACCAAATGAGTCCTCAGGGGTTCCCAGTGGCTGGAGAGCCACTGATACCTGGGTCAATCAACAAAGCACCTCTGGTGACACTGGGAGGTGAAGGCCATCCCTTGTTTCCATTAGTCCTCCCCCTCTACCTGGACAGCACAGGTGCTCGTGGAACTGTGCTAGGAAATGGACTACAGAAATGGTCTGGACTGAAACAACCCTCTCAGATGAGATATGAGAAGCAATAAAGCAACAAACTTTACTTCCAAATGCCTGTTTAAAACTTTTTTTCCTATTTTTACCCCCTATAGAGCTGTAATGATAAATGCCTAGGCATACTACAGTTTGAAAACTAACTTTGTGGATTTTATGCTTTTTATGTAGTTTTGCAATTTCACACTTTTTTTCTGGACGTGCTGGGAATTCTGCTGTGGCCATTTTGAACTGAGTCCATGCCAGGTAGGACCATAAAGGAATGTCTGAAAGAATCAGCTATGATGAACAAACTAGAGAAGTATGTGAACTGCAGAACTGTTCTCATCTTTAAAAACAAAAGATACAACTGCATTGCATTATCTTCCAGTCAGTAACACTTGCTGAATAATTATATTTTATTGTACCCCATTCTTTTAATGAAACTCTTTCTGGAGAAATAAGGAGAACGTGTGATTGTAGGCAACTGACCACATCTACTCCATTGTATTCCACAAAGTAGCATAATTTATAATCACCATTTAATATTTACCAGGTTAGTTTCTGCACAGTAAGAGCAGAGTTCCTCCATTTTTATTCTCTGTGAAGGATGAAGCAAAGAGGAGTGGCAAGTGTTAGAGCAGTATCGCTGAGTGACCCAGCCCAGTCTGCACTACACAAGGGGAAACTCCAGTGCTGCCCTGCAGTCTGCAGTCCAACACCAGAACCCTTTCAAAACATTTCTGGCATTTTATCTGTAAGTGGTTTTGAGAGTAGGAAGCAAGAAAAGGGGCAAGGAAGGGATTTCTACATGGCATGAAACAGAGATGTGCTGAGGGCAACCGTGCCAGGCCCAGTCAGCAGAGAACATCTCCAACATTGACAGAAATCACTTACAGCTCTCTTTTGTTTCTTCCTTTCCCTCATAAATAAAATAACAGGCACATCATCGCTGGGACACTCCTAGCCTTCTTGAAAACTGCTGGCATTTCATAGCTAAAGACAGGAATTACGTGATGAAATGGGTTATTAAATAAAGCAGCTGCTTTTGTTGTAACACATTAAATTCTGTGTTATTCTGGAGAAAATGCTTATGCGTGGGTTGAGTGCACGCTCTGTTCCTCCAAAGCCAGCCACTGAGCTTAAGCCATTTGTCAAGCATTAAGGGAGACAGTATCAAAGGTCACCGACTGCTTCATACATTCATTGGCTATAATTTTCTTTTTTTCTCAAGCAAGAAGCCAAGTTACTTTTTTTACAGTAACCTGGCTCCTTTTCTTATAATGTCATAAAGCACTTAACAGCCTTTGTCAGCACCTGTGGTTGCTCCCAAGGCAATCCAGAAGATGACTCTCAAGGAATAGTCATGGTCAGGGAACAGCTTCTTAGGTATGGGGACTTTGTGTTTTAGGTTTAAGGTAAACATACTGCACTTGCATCTGTAAGCTCAGTTGATTTTTCCAATACACATAGCAACACCTTGTGGGATTCACAGAGCAGGTGATGCACATGGAGGTCTGGGAAAGGAGACTGCGGCTTTTCTTTTCCAGAAAAGACACAGAACACATCTTAAGAAGGACAACAGATCACAACAGAGAAAATATAACTGAAGATACACGGGAGGAGGAAGAGCCTAACACCTCGAAAATCCACCTCATGGCATGCTCTGTGGTAAAATCAGATCCTTTTAGCTTCTAATCAGATGAATGCTTGGAGCTTACCTCTTCATTTCTGCTTGAGGAAACTCCGCTAATGCTCAGGTGAATATTTCTCCATGTAATATTTACTTTAAGTTTCTGGAACTACAACCTCTAGCATTTCAACTGCTTGTATCAAAAGTCATTTTGATGTCAGATGAGAGATGCTCATCAGTATTTCATTGTAATATTTGTTTTTTCCCAATATTGCAACATATTTTTCCTACTAAAGGAAAAAAATAATGCAACAAAGGTAGAAAAATAGTAACTCCACAGAACAGGTGGGCAATAGGATTCTTCAAATTAACCTTATTAAAAGGATTTTGTATAGGGACGTCCTCCCTCCTCTTTTTAATTTTTTTCTGAGTGTGCCTCTAGATACTGGCATTGCAATGGGACAGGCATCCATAGCACCTACTGTCTCCAGAAGCGAGTCGGAGATGTGCCGCAGTCCAAGGAAAAGACTTTTACAGATATAGGTACAGCAGCTTCACACACTAAAGCATTCCCCTACAGCCTACACCTCATCAGGTGTTGTGAGGGCCAGGTGCACATCTCCTCTTCCCTTGGCACAGACACTACAGAGACAGGCTGGAAAAGCCACCCCCAGGTGAGAACACAACTCCTCACAGCACCCTCCTCACACCAGGGAGGTTTGGGTAGTGAGGGAAAGCTTTCCTTGGGAAAGGGAGGAAGATGAAAACAGAAAAAGATCTGCAAAGGCAGAAGTCTGGTTTCTTTTAAGCATCAGTAAGCCAGGAACAGACTTCCATCACCATTACAGTAATTTGTTTTCCAGTCTGTCTGACAGACCCATTTCCTCACTGCAGCATCGCTTCTCGCAGCTGCCCAGGCAGCCAAATGGACAGAATGCCTTGTGCCACCTGTGCTGTGAACAGAGCTCAGTATTTTCCACCAACTGCTACATCTTCTCTTGCACTCCCTTCATCATAAAACACACAGTTTGAGGTTGTCCAAGCCATCAAGCAGGGAGCTGTCTTATGGCCTCTTGGTGATGCAGGTAATTCAGTCCTGTAGGGCAGAGGAGTAACTGGGCACAGGGCAGGAGTATGGAAAGGGGCTGGTGATGAGAGGGAGGGCCAGCCCAGCAGTAGCCTTGCAGAGTTACCTCTGCTCTCTGCAGAGGGATGGGGGATGAGGGAATTGCAGGGAGAGGAAGGACCTGCCAGGGCTGCCTCTGTCACTCACAGCTGAGGAGTCAATGCAGCAGCTCTCTAGGGCTCTGCACAGACAGAGTTTGGAAACAAAGTCATGGTCATTATCCCTGATTTTCTAGGCACACACCTCCTTTGTCTATGCATCAAGCTACACTTCTTGACCTTTTTTGGCCTCTTTTTTTGTTTCCAGTGAGCTCATAAATAACACACAGTGGGGTATGCACGGGAGGGGAGGAGGAACCACATGCTCCTCTGCATACAGGCTGAGCAGCGTCAGGTTAGACAAGTCTGCTTCTCCGGTGTCACTCCTCAGCTGAGATGGAAGTAATTAAAAACTGTGAGTTGGTTCTAAATGCTTCTAACAGAAGGAAAGACTTCCTGTGCTCATACCTTTCCACAGCAAAAGAAATTACACCTTGACCCTCAAAGTTAAACACCTGTTTCTCCCTATTATCAAAAACTTCAGTGACTAACCAGAACTTTAAGCTTACTCCAATAAGGAGATTTAGTAACTGCTACTTCGGACTATTGAAATGTAAATTGAAATCTCTTAGGGCAATGCTCTAGCAATTTAATTTCAGGCTGTGCAGAGCTGTGGAGGAATGCCAGAAAACAATCTCCCTCCTCTTGCAGAAAAAAACAGATTAAAATATGGAAGCCGGTTTACAGTCTTTTGTGCTGTCATTCACTACATGCTACCTGTGCCAAATAAAGGGCTGGGGATCAGGCAGTCAACAGTAAGTCTCAGAAACATCAATGAACTTAAATGCAGACTTCATACTTTGTACTGGGTACCAAAAACACTTGACCTCCGAGATGGACATGAAGAGAACCTGTGCTTTACGCCTGCGAGGTACCAATCATCTTACTATCTGCACTAGAGTAAAATGGGTGAGGCTTACTGAAGAAAGATTATGTTTGTGGGAAGAGAAAGTATTTCATCTACAGCTGCTGAAATTGTCTCATCCAGGGGCTGTGGACTGTGCAGTGGGAATTTGAGAGCTGAGATGTGTTCATCTGCTAAATGTTATGATACAAGTAACACTGAACTATAACCAAGCTATTTCCCCTTGCTTGGAGGAGGAGGGAGGAGGGTGGAGGCAGAGGAGAAGGAAAGAATCAGTCTTTTCCCCTCAACAGAGTAGAATTGAACAAAGCAGGAAGCCTGGAGGGAAGAAATGCTCTTCAGAAGCCACTGGAGTTAAATAAAGAATGCTTTCAAAGACAAAATATTCATCCCCTCTTCTGTCTATACCACTCTGTTGTCAGTGCGCAGGAACATTTCTATGGAGTCAGAGCAAGCACATGGGGCAAAAACGTGATCTCATCAGTCTTTGGCAGCCCTGCACATCAGGCTGTCCAGGCCTCTTTTCCCAAAATTGCTACTGAGCAAGTACTCTCCAAACGCAGCACTATGAGTAAGAGGTTGTTCCCAGCATGCCCAGCTCCATTATCCCACTAGCCTAGAAACATGGGACACACCATCATTTGCTGTTAGCACAGTCAGTGGCAAAATTAAAAACTAAGGTTACAAATTAGCCTACACACGGGTCCACTTTAGGGCAAAAAAAACCAAACCAGACTGTCAGTGTGACAGGATAGACCCACTCTGATAAGACCTAAAATCCATCAAGCTATAATGCAAGCTATCATGGAAGCTCAGTTGCTGAAGCCAGGGTGTTGTCTGGTGTTAATTATGCTAAAACCATCTTGGTACACCAGACTTAGAATACACATCCTGCTTTTTGAAGTCTGACTTGACAGATAAGCTGGCCTGTACATGTGTGACTAGAAGTCAATCTACTATACTAAAATACTATAAAAGTCCAGTCCCCTCTCATGCAGTCAGGTTCTTCTGACATAACCCTTCTTGGGGTGTATGTACAGAGATTCCTTCCGTGGGCTGTGGACACCCCCGAGGTTACTCTTTAAGGTTGAGAGAAAGAGATCTCCCCACGAGTGTTGGTATGGGTGAGTTATATCAAATCTCTACTTAATAATTATTTCTTTTTGTTAGCTTCAATATAATTGTTTCAATAATTACTTTGTTACAGTGCCTTACACTACTTTATGCTATATTATGCTCTACTAGTAGATTTAAAGTGTATTGTGTAAAGCGTATTGTGTAGTAAATAGTTCTGATTAAGATCTTTTGTCTGATCATCTATATAACATAAATTATTCATCTTATATAAATATTCTCATTTTGCCAATCATTAAAAACCTGCATGACAAAGTGGTTTAATTATATCTCTATAATTCTTTTAAGTTTAAACTGTTAATACAGTCCAAGGCTTAGATAGGATTCAGCCACACCTAAACCCTTCTTTGAGAAAGAAGTTTAAAAAACAAGGCCAGTCATTTCTGCACCTTGTGACTCAACAGCAGAGTTTTTTAATAAATTTTTGTCTAAGCCTTCCACACCCATCCACAACAGTCAGCCTCTAGGTTTCTTACTTGTTTTGGGAGAACCCACCATCACCAGTGTAAGAGACACCAGAGCTATTCTATCCCTCTCCATGCAAGTCAGATTTGCTAGCCACAACCACAAGATGACTGTTGCTATGTGAATGCCTTGTACAATGCCCTGTGCAAATTCCCTCCAGACCAAACTAGGGAATGCCATAAGGCCACAGCTGAAGGGAGAAAGCAAACCCATATATCCTGATTGCTACTAAATAAATGTATACAGCGTACACTAGAGAAAGGTACCATATTACAACCCAAAAAGAAAAAGATGCACAGCAAGATGTTCATTTGTCACTACTGACTGTACCAGAGCAAAAACTCTTCCTCTGAAATTAGGACCAAAGAGACAGAATTGCTCACTCCTCAGACCCTCTCCATCCCTCTGTGACCATCCCACCTCACTTCATTGTAAGTCTCTCCTCGTTGCTTTTTGGGTCCCAAAGGCCCAAGAAAGGCACTCAGGGAGAAAGCTCCAGAATCAGCATTGCAACCTATTGCTTTGCATAGTGCAAAGGACACACCCATGCTTCCTTGGCTGTAACAATAACCGGGCAGTCCTTCTGCAGCAGTGGGTATATTGGTCCTGAGGATAGCAGGGCTTAGCCCGTGCCTTGCAGCATGCTGGCCAGGTGTCTTCTCAGTTGAGAGACATTTTGGAGAGTCTTGAAAACAAGATCATTAGAGGTACATATCACCATCTTCAACAGCAAAGTCTGTAATCACAATAGGTTTGCCTCATTATGTCTGTAAATTAAATAGGCTGGAAGTACAGGGCAAAACAAATACTCTGATTTATCCTAACAGACACTGGTCCCCATTTATAAAAACTTGTTCTGCACAGTTGTTCTACAAAAAGCCTTCATAAGTCACTCGCTATCCAATAGTTACATTGAGTTATCACATGAGCAGCCATTACTCATGGTGACAGCCTCAGCACAACAAGCCCCTGTCAAGAGCACGTGAGTTTATGTCAATATGCAACAGATGAACCTAATGGATATCTGCCTGGATTAGTCAAGCATCTGCACACAGCCATAAGCCTGACTACACAGGGGGAAAAACTGACTGAGCAGTGCCTCTCAACAACACTACTTACGCTATGCACAGTAAGACTGACATTTTTCTGCTTTTCTTTACACAAGCCTGGGTTTTGTTGGGCTTTTTGTGGGGAGGTTGTTTTGTTTGGAGTTTTTTTGATTTTTGGCTAATTTTGGTTTTTTCGGGGAGGTTCGGTTTGTCTGTTTGGGGGGGTTGGATTTTTTTGGTTGGTTTGGGTTTTTTGGTTTTGGGGGTTTTTTTTTGAGGGGATGGGAAGTAAAAATAACTCCTACTTAACAGCCACCAGTCACATCTGCCAACATCCCAGGGTGGGGGATGGGGAGGAATCTTTCCAAAGTGATGTGAGAAAGCTTGGCTTTGATTTTTCCCATCAGGTCTGATCTGTCTGGCAGACTGAGGCACAAGGATACCCAAAGGCTGGGCTATGCAGCCCTCTTTGGGAAAAGGGCTGTATCCAGATCCAGTGTAGGTTAGAAAAATCTTGGAAGTTATTCTAACCCAAATCTATAATCTTCTTTAGCTAACTCTATAGACTTATCTATTTTATCAAACATCTTGAAAGGTAAGTTTTCTACAGCTGCTAGTTGAGGAAGATCAGGCTTTCCTCCATGGTTCTGTCTCTTGATTAGGAGATATCTCCTTGCTGCAAGCAGATGTTGCTGATTTTTAACTGATCCCAGACTATTTTGTTAAAACGTATAACCAAGCCTCATGGTGCAAAGAGAAGATTCATTCCCTAAGCAAGTATAGTAAAGAACAAATAAAATCCACACCAGTTATTTTTCTACTGTCAAAATTACTTCATTGTCATTTTATAATTATTTCCTTCTTCTTCTGAAAAAAAAAAAAAAGTAATGAAAGCCAATCTGAAAGCAGAATATTCATCTTCTGACTTTTTTTACTGCTGTTTTAGGCTTTTATATCTTCACTGCATATTAGAAGTGGGGGGGAGACCCAGTAAGTAGCTAGTAAGATTGATTTCTGGAACCGTTATTTAATCTCTGGGGTTTTTTCATCACTCAATACAACGCAACCAGTAGGGAACAGTCACATTTTTTGTTCATTCATCTAATTAAGGAGAAGTCAGTTCCTAGTGCCACGCATTCAGCAGGGGCTTAGACAAATTGCTGTGGTCTGTCATCAGATCCATACCTGTCCTCCATCAGTCTCTGCACAGCCCTTCAAGCAGGGAGCTGCATGGCATGGTCCTGAGCCCCAGTTTCTGCAGTGCCACCACCTCAGAGCAAGGTCCGGCCACAGCCAGTCGCAGCCACTGGTAGATGCCCCAACCCCATGGCGAGTGCTGCTCCCACAGAGACAGGAGGCAACAAGGGGATGAGAAAGTTCTCCTGGCCACAGGCACTAAGGAAACATTGCCACAGACAATACAGAGGAAAATTATGTCAACTGACTCATTTGTTTGGAGCTTTGTTTAAAAGGAACATGAGGCAGATGGGGACAGAATAAATCTGCACCGAGAAGTGAAGTGGGATAACAAATAAGAAAATACTGAACTCTGTTTTTCAGGGAGTACAACTACATTCTTACCTAACAATGTGTCCCTTTAGTGATGATACACTGGAAACAATTCAAAATCACATTAATATAAAAAGAGTTTCTTACCAGGTTTCAGTTTAAATGACAAAATTCTCTATTAATGTGAATTCATTAGTATCCCCTTCCCTGGATGTATATATCTAACTTACTACTACATTATTTGGGAGGTTTAAGCTATACACAACCCCAACCTGATGCTGCAGTACTTTTACCACCAGAGGGGTGAGAGGGGTGACAAGCAGTTTCTCTCCTCAGTCCTTGCCAAACACTGTGGCACAGCAACTGCAGTACCTGATCAGGCAAAACCTCTTTTAAAAGGCAATGGTTAGTTACAGAGACAGTGAAGAGCCAGGAGATCAGAGCTGTGTGGCACAGCCACAAGAAATTACACCAATTCTCTTTGACCAAAGATGGAGAACACCACTTACAGAAACCACAGCAAAATTGGTCAAGTCATCCTCCATCCATCACAATGTCTGCAGCTTCCTTCGCAAGGCAGGCGAGATGATAATAAATATGGCATGAGGGCACTAAAGTGTGTCTATTCCCTGAGCCACAAATAAGCTGCCTGCAGGATCTGCCTCCTCAGGAGTAAATGCCAGGCAGAAATCCAGGGAAAACAATGGGAGTTGTTTAACTGAGGGATGCCCACATCACTCAACAGACATGATCCTACAGAATGGAGCATGCAGTCCCAATCTGGCACTGTTTACAAACATGGTGCAACTGGCATCTTTTAAATACTGTTGTAACAGGTGAAAACACATGTAGCCTGGGGAGGAAATAGCATTTTTATTGACTGACAGATTGCAGTATTACGTTGAACATCCCATTAAAAATGGAGTAAGCCTTGTCTAAAACATGGCACTGCACTGCGGAAAGGTTAGCAGTGCAGTGGTCATTTTACCAAGATTAAGATTACTCTGTAAAGCTTTGTTGGAACAGCTATGTTGGTTATGAATGTTAAATAAATAAGTAAATACAAATTCTATCTCAAAACCAGCTTAGCTTTGCCAGGGTAATCCCTAGAGCAGGTACAGTTATGCTTTCCAAAGCTTAGTCAGTCTGTTTGAGGAAATAGTGTAACAAAAGCAGCATCTGTCTGTATCTCTACTGCAAGGCTCAGCAGACACACAATGCCAGCACAGCTGCTGCATGTAAGCCATGTGCATGTGTGTATGTACATATAGATTATGTGTGTCTGTATGTACATGTCCTGACCCTCAAGTCCCACTTTCACCCACAGTCATGGCTTTTAACTGCTTGTGGGGCACACGCAGTTCCCCAGAAGCTCCTGGCAGTGGTGACAGACACTCCAGTGCCTGTGCTGCCTCCCTTTGTGCTGCAGTCCTGGCCTGCCTAAAACCAGATTGATGAAGTACAAAATGGATAAAAAGTTCTTATGCATGTACAAATTCGACACTTAAGCACTGAAGACTTTCAGAAGGGATCTGAATTACATCTTTGCTTATTATACATCTAGTTTTCCTCACTCTGACAACTTCGTGACTGACATTTGTTTGCCTTGGACTTCTTCATTGAGTTTCCATCCTTACAGAAACCAGTGCTTGAGCACTCATCAAGTATCATTACTCACCAAATACCATCAAGAGTAAATGTTCTGTGTAGCCACAATCAAAAGTTGAAGAAGGTTTCATGAAAGATTTTATCACTTAAACACCTTCAACAGATGGTGTAGACTGGCCAAATAAATCTGGATGAGGTGACTTTCTTGTATTGCAAAAAGTTTTCAAAGGTCTCAGCTGTTTGGTTTTTTTCCTTGCATCTTGATGAAAAGTGATTTGGAAAAAAACCCAGAGAATATATATTTCTCAAAAATGACTACTACACCTATCGGAACATGTAGCCCAAATTAGAAAGATGGGAATTAAATTCCCCCTCTGCCTCTTTCAGAGCCGGAACTTCCATTCAAAAAACCATTCCCTGTAAGAAAGACATTTCATAATTAAGTTAAAAAAAATAAAATTGACAGCCTCTTATATTTCTGACAAAAAAAGTCTGCTCTGGACTACCAGACAAGGAGAAAACTGAGAAGCAAGTCACATTTAGGTTAGAAACACGTATATTTAAACTAATCTTTTGCTGAAAGCAGAGCCAGCCCTGAGTGCAGGCAGAGCCATCAATTTTATGACCTGCCTGTGCTCATAGCTGTGTAAAGGTGGATGGCCTAAGACCAGTCCATTCCTGTCCACAACACAGCAGCACAAGAATGAAGCTCTTACAAACCTCGATCTCCCCTCCCATGCCACTTGCACCTTCTCTGGAGCCAAAATCTGGCCATTCCTCATCTGAATAACAATGCTGAGGTCAGCTTCTGCTGCTCAGAAGCTCAGAGTCAGCCCTGGCTCCTAACTAGCCAGGCAGAGGTCGGCTCTCCCAGGGAGCTTTGCTGCAAAAGTAATGAATGAAAAACTGGAGATGTTTCTCCTGCTAGTTACGTCAGCAACATGTATGTGGGCCCTGTGTATACCAAGCAGCATTGAGGAAACATCTGCAGAGTATTCACACATCTGTCACTCCACCTTTTTAAACACTGTAAGCTACTGGTCCTAGCAAACGCTTTACAGTCTCTCCTGGGTTTGTAAATCTGAGTGCCTATATAAATCTCAGTATCTCTTAAACTCTACCTTGCACTTGAACAGATCCAGCACAGCACTTCACAGAATCACAGAATATGCTGAATTGGAAGGCACTCACAAGGATCATCGAGTCCAACTTTTAGCCCTGCACAGTCACACCATGTGCCTGAGAATATCATCCAAATGCTTCTTGAACTCTGTCAGCCTTGGTGCTGTGACCACTTCCCTGGGGAGCCTGTTCCAGTGCCCAACCACTCTCTACGTGAAGAACCTTTTTCTAATATCCAGCCTAAACCTCCCTTGACACAACTTCAGGCCATTCCCTCAGGTCCTGTCACTGGTCACCACAGAAAAAAGATAAGTGCCTGCCCCTCCTCTTCCCCTCACGAGGAAGTTGTAACTGCAATGACATTTCCCCTCAGTCTCCTCTTCTCCAGACTGAACAGACCAAGTGACCTCAGCCTCTTCTCATACGGCTTCCCCTCAAGGCCCTTCACCATCTTTGTTGCCCTCCTTTGGATACTAATACCTTAATATATTTCTTTTATTGTACTGCCCAAAACTACACACAATATTCAAGGTGAGGCTGCCCCAGTGCAGAGCAGAGCAGGACAATCACCTCCCTCGACTGTCTGGCGATACTTAGCCTGATCCCCCCCAGGACATGGTTGGCCCTTGTGGTTGTCAGGGCACTGCTGACTCAGATTCAATTTGCCATCGACCAGGATCCTCAGGTCCCTTTCCACGGCACTGCTTTCCAGCCTCTCGTTTCCCAGTCTGTATGCACATCCAGGGTTTCCCCATCCCAGGTGCAGAATCCAGCACTTTCCCTTGTTGAACCTCATATGGTTGGTGATTGCTCAGTCCTCCAATTTGTTGAGGTGTCTCTGCTGATAGAAGAAATAGAAACTTTACTCACAGTATCCCGGAATGCCCAAATTAGGAACAATATGATCTTAGAGAAGTCCTAGAGAATTTGATAACGATGTACTCAAACAAAGATATAAACTAAGCTCTGTGTATCCAAACAAGATAAAATAAAGAACAAATGTAACAGCTTTTGGTGGTGGAACACAATGATGCTGTACCTGCTGTATCTGCTCAAGCACTGAGGTCAAGATGATGAAGAAGACCTGGAAAGACCAAAGAAGGACTTCCAATAGGGGTGTGGCTATGTAAACAAACTAATGAATATGTATTAAATAAGCAAGACTATCTAATGAATATGTATGTGTAATTAAAAGCCCTCTCTGTCTGTCACTTGGTACTTTGATTAGAGGAGCTATCCTCTGAACGTCCAGCATGCTGAATAAATAAGAATACCCTTTTTAACATCCGCAAATTGGTGTTAAGAAGTTTGTTTCTGTCGCTTTTTGGTATCACTGCAGGGTCTCCCTGCCTTTGAGGGAATCAACAGCTCCTCCCAGTTTTGTGTCATCTGCACACTTGCTTAGTATTCCTTCCAGTCCTGTGTCCAAGTCATTCATGAAGATGTGGAAGAGCACAGGGTCTAAGATGGAGCCCTGTGGAACCCCACTAGTGACAGGTCACCATGTTGCCCCATTCACTATTTCCCTCTGTGCTCACCCACCACATGATGTGTTTATCCAGCTGCGTGCTGGGCATTTTGTCCAGAAGGATCCTGTGAGAGACAGTACTGAGAGCTTTACTGAAATCCAAAAAGATGACATCAGCTGGCTTCCCTTGATCAACTAGGTGGGTTATCTTGTTGTAAAAGGAAATCATGTTTGATAAGCAGGACTTTCCTCTCATGAAGCCGTGTTGGCTCTGATCGATGATTGCATTGTCTTTTGGGTGTTTTTCAGTACCTCCCAAAATAATCTTCTCCATAACTTTACCAGGCACTGAAGTGAGACTGACAGGTCTGGTGTTTCTGGGGTCCTTCTTCTTGCCCTTCTTGAAAACTGGGACAACATTTGCCAGCTTCCAGTCAGCTGGGGCCTCTCCAGATTCCCAACACTGCTCAAAAATCATTGAGAGGCTTTGCAATGATATCAGCCAGTGTTTTGAGGACTCTTGGATTAATCCCATCAGGCCCCATATATTTGTAGGGGTTTCTTTCATTGACTACGTTACACAGAGCCATAAGATTCCTTGGATGAAGCACAATTGAAATGCATCTTGGAGAAACAAATATTTCACCACTAATTATGACACTGCTCATGAACATGGACAGAGAACACCAATGTTTAGATAACTGACAAAAACATACTTGCTATACATGGACACCCTTGTCCAGCTATAGCCAGTCATTTCTCAAGTACCTGGGGCTTCAATAGCAAATGGATGAGTGGATAGTGGGATCAGAAGATGACTCACTGACTGGAAAACTGCTCACACTGATATTTCTTGCAGGAGAGAGAAATGCTTTCTTGGCTTCTCCTTTGACACAGCTAAGCCTGGTGGGAGCAAACAGCAGAAGGAAGGCCCTGCCTCAGGTGTGCTGTATGTACCATGCAGCTCACACTCTCTCCATGCTCATCACTGCTGTTAGTTTTCAGAAGCCTGCTCATTCTTGAAGAAACAGGCTGTTTACGTTAGAAAAAAACCTCCAATGCATAGAACAGACAGAAAGCATGAAATTGTGCATGGAAAAGTAGGGGGAGGATTACCATAAGCGTTTTTTTAGTTTTTAATTTCTTCCAGAGTCTGAAGAAAAACTAACCTGCAGTATTTCTGCAGTTACTTCAGCCAGCTCATCTTCTTAAAATTCACAGAAATGATAACTTTTCAAAACAGCATTTAAAGGCTACACTGGATTCCAAGTTTTATTTAATCATGAGGCAGAATAATCAGCAGATCACAACAGATAAAGCTAGAAGGAGCCAAAACTCATTGAAGTTGCAAGATGTCTCCAACAGATCCAGAAGGATTTGGTCCCGAGTTTGCCTTATAGTATAATCACCCTGAAGGCTGCTGGCAATGACAGAGTACAATTTCTCTTTTTTCATAGTGCGAGTCACATGAATTGATAAATGCTGCCTCATTTGAAAGCCAGGTGCTTATTCCCTGGCTCTAATAGCACTCTGCAGACTGATGACTGATTAATTGACAGGCATTTGGGATACCTAGGGATGAATATCAACAACAAAGCAAAATGTCAGCAAGTGAAATATATTGCAAGGATTGTGTGGATTATGAGAAGCTGTATTATCAAACAAGAGAAGGAAGTCAAGGGATAAGCCAGTGTAGAATCAGAGCATCCAGCAGGATAGTGATAATTAAGTCCAGGGAGATAATTTTATAAATGTAGATTTAACAGCTTTACTCAGATGCTCATCTTTTCTCATATAACCAGCAGGTTTATTCGGAGATCATATTAGTAATCAACTTGAGTAAAAGTGGCAACGTGAATAAAAAAGGGGTTGCACAGTGGAATAGTTAGGTTGAAGAAAAGCAAAATTACAATCTCCCTGCTGCCTGCTAATGACTTAATGACCTCAAATATGATCCATAGGGGGCTGCAAAAGAAAACTGTGTTTTGAAATTCATGCAGGAGTTTCATATCTGTTATGCTCTTTTCCAGATATTAATGTGGCCAATATAAAAAAACCCCAATTTCATCTGTCTTTTTGGGCTCAAGCTGCAATCCTTTTCAGTAAATATATATATGTATATATGTATCAGCAAGTAAGTAATAATGACCCTTAGGCTAGAATTGTGACCTTGGCGTCACCCAGAAAACAAGCTGTGTTAATTGCCTAGCTGCAATGCCATGAAAATAAACACATCTGTTTATAGGCAGTTGCCTGTTCTTACATATCTGTTACTGGGTGCCCCATATGCACCATCTTACCTTTATAATGAGGCTGGCCAGAAAAAAAAACCCTCTGCTTAACAAAATGGTTCATATTTCACCACTGAGTTTTGCCTATTGTAAGCATGAGCTGGAACAACTATGCATGACTTTGGTACAGAAGAAAAAAACCAGTGAGATAATTGCTTCAGATATCCAGTGTTAAATCACTGTTCCTTGAGGTGCCTGATTTCCCAGCAGTTCCCCAGCCACAATACTATGCGATCAATATTTCACACTGCATGTATAAATGAGATGACGTGCTTCCGATTTGCAGTCTCTAGACCCCTAAGGAGTCCATGGAGTGATTTTAAGTTGTCCAAGAAAGGAGGCTACAAAAGCAAGTTCCTATATTCTCTGTATGGTTGGGAGGGGTGTTTTGGTCCATAAACTGCTAGAAATTGAAATTCTCTAAATGAAGTCTTCAAAGAGACTAACAGGAGTGGTAACAACCACAGTCATGAGGCTTGACCTGTGGTCTCCTTAAACCAGCACAAGCAACAGTGCCATCGTAGGCTCCCTCAGACTTTCTGCTGCACACACCAAGCCAAAACCTGAGAAGCCTTTGAAAGGTTTGCCCAAAACTTTTCATTTCAACAGATGAGAATTTCTCTACATCCAAAACTTTCCAATAATAATAATAAACAGAGGCATACAAAATTTGCACAAAGCACTTCAGTCCTTTGGGGTTTGTAAGCTTAGAATCAAATGAAAAATTGAAAAAAACCTCAGCGTAGTGAAAGATTACAACCAAATGGGATTATCCTAAATTACAATGAGAATATATATATATTCATTTTAAACACTGATTTCACATTTAAGCTATTGTTTTGTCATAACAGCCTTTAAATACCAATAATTACATGTTAGTGTCTATTGTTCAGACTGTTTTATATGAACATGTAAGGCAAATGCTCAGAAATAAATCCCAGGTGCTGATTATTTTTAATAGTGCAATTTTTTTTATTGTAATCGCTGGAGTACAATTCTTATTAAACTATTCGGCATTCCTAGAGAAAGTTAAGTAAAAAACAATCTGATTTACTTAAGGTAAGGGTTTCCTATCTTTGCTCTCTCTACCTTCTCTGCTCAAATAAATATAAACTGTGCCAGCTATGTGGAGAATCAATGAAATTATATTAAATTTGCAATTCAGCCAAGTGTCTGCCAATTCAACTAACTATTTATATTTTGAGTCTTGTTGATGCTGCGGTTATTGAAAAGCTCAACAGCTCAACCTTTAACGTAAGCAATATCTGAGGCTTTTACATATCCATTTCATTAAAGTTGAAATATTTTGTGGTCTAGTTAAGCAGTGTAGACAATTTTCTAATTATTTACCGGAAATTATGAAAAATAGTTTGGTCCCTGAAATGCATTTTATAAAGTAGCACATTTTCAATAGTTTCCAGTAGCTTAGTATGCATGCTTTAAAAATATTTGGATGTTTGGAAAATCATGACTGACCAAATTTACTTCCCATAGGACTTCTGTGAAAAGCTCCTGGTGGAGATTAGAGAGCAGCAAATCCTTCCAAACCCTACACAGCAAGTCCTGCTCCAGGCAGAAAACTATGCAAAGTACCCCCCAAAAAACATCATTCTCCCTGTTCCAACAGTAAGAAAGCAATTAGCTTGATGTTAGTAAATCCTGACAGGGATGAGGAAAGCCTGCTCAAAGACTGTTGGGAAATGAATTTCTATCTGTAATATGACAAACACTGGTGCAAATAATTCAAAATCTATTTGAATCCACAAGGAAGAGTTCACTGCAAAGACTTGCCCTCCCATGGTTGCTAAACACCCCATGACATTTATCAGAGGACTGCAGGTAACAACCTCACTTCTCCTTGGCAGATTACACCCTGCCTCCATGAACTCATCTTTAAAAATTTCAAATGTATTGTACATTACTCATTTCCTGAACACAAACTGTCCCAGGTTCTGCAGCATGGTTTTTGAGTGGCAAGAAAGGTAATGTTCAGTGGGACAATGCTAACAGCAGCAGTGGGGTTCTGCCTGCTAAGACAATATGAATCTGATATGTTTATTAGGAAAGGAAAACAAATGAGTTCCACTCACTCTTGTCCCAACATTTCCAGTGTATCCCCATAAAATGGTGTCTCTGCTCCTTGCTGGCACAGAGGTGCTCGTGGTTTCATTAGTCATTTCCCATTCACTCGCCTAGTAGGAATGCATTATTCTCTCCCTTTAAACAGCCCTACAAGCAACTCTCTTTTATTTCTGATAATGTCATGCCTTTCCTAGAAGTTGTCACTTCAGATGAAAAACAGGCGTACGCAAAAACATTACGAAATTAGCAGCTTTCCATACACAGCCAAGGTCACATGATTTTCAGCCTTGCCTCAGGCTCCAGCAGTCCAAGGCTTTCATTTTCCCTTCCCTCTGTTAGGCAGAAGATACCACGCAATTCCAGTTCAGGAGGAACTGGAAGTGAAACATGAGTGCTTGTGTCGCAAGCTGCCCCCTGCCAGCACAGTGCAGGCGGTCATGCAGCCCAGCCTCCACCATCAAGCTCGTGAAGAGGAGAGCTGTGTATTTCCTCAAAGCATCACAGAGATATGGAGAGGGGAACAGAGCAGGCAAGGACAATGTCAACATCCAAGTCTGTTACTGCAGCTGCACCCCTTCAGAGCTTTAAACACCAAACTGTGTATTTGCAGCCTTCCTGCTCTCAGCAGGCCTTATGTGCAGGCCCGACCATATACCTGCAGATCTAGGTCCAGCTCTTCTCCACACACACACACACACACTCAGTGAGTTGGTTCCGACCCATATCAATAATTCAGTGAGGTTTGGATCCATTATCTCACATATGCCTACTCTGAAAATGAAAAGCAAGTGACTGACAAAAGCATCCCCGGTCAAAGGCACGGTAGCTCCCCAGCTTTCATACTGTTCAGCAGGCAGAGGAAACACTTCCTTTCCCACAAAGGCTGAGGTTTCTGGATAATGGAAATGCTCTCCCTTCAGTGTAGGCATTACTTAAACGAGTAAGGTAAAAAAAATATTGCCTTTCTGACTTTCTTGTTTGGTAATTTTTAGGGTCTTTCGTGCTGTGTCCCTGGAACTAAAAGTTAAAATGCGACTACAGGAAACAAAATTTTTATTCTTCTTCAGCCTTTTGTCAGGAACAAAAGCATTTGCTTACCAATCTACCTGTAGAGAAACACAAAGCAACACTTTGAATACCCATTCCAAATCAGAAGCAAAACGTAAAAGCCAAACAACTGGGAGCCTGCTCAAGGATCATAAATTTCCTTATGGGACTCCATTTCTTTAACAAGCTTCTGTTCCTGAAAGTGCTATTTAAAACTGGGGAAAAAAAATTCTGTACTTTAAAGAAATCTTGGAATGGCAGAAATTAATTAAGTGACCAGAGTACTGTTTTGAACATTTTTTCAGTGCTCATGAGGTTTCTTGAATATATTCAACTGGTAGCTCTGAAAATAAAAACTTCAATGGTTAGGAAGAGTTGAACAGGAGACAGAATATGCTGGTTGCTTAGCTCCACACATGTCTCTTAAGCCTAACACATTAGGGGAACATATCTAGAGTAAGGAAGACAGCTCTGTCACCATGTAAAGATGAATAAAGTATCCAGGTATCCATTTTGGATATCCAAAACTGTTGGTCATAAGTTATTAGATTGCATTTAAAAAGATAAATTGACTGAAATGGGAGTTCTCTTATTCCTTAGTCAACCAAATCTGTCAAGAAAAAGATGTTTTTCCTGCTTTTTTTTTGGCTGTGCACTATTTTGCATATTACAAATTGTTAACAGTTTGTTATGATTATAAAATAATTATTAAAATATGAAATAGACCAGTTTTGTGGCATCAAGCCAAAATCATTTGCTGCAGCACACAAGCTAGTATATGAAATTTGCTGAAGACAGGGTTTCACTCTGGTTGTAAAATCACAGGACTAGAATACAAAACAGAGCATTCAAAGACATTTGTGAACCTTAACTGCCTGTGTTTAGAGACTATGAGATCAGTGATGCTCAGAACAAGAGAAAGTGTTTACAAAGTATACACAATCCTACTCTTTGATCAATCAGTAATTATAAAAATTGTTTATATTTGGGGTATTTCATCTAATCTTCAAGATCTCTCATAGAGGAATATGGTGATAAAACATGGGGTTGGTTTTGGCTTTCACAACACTGAAATCAATCAAGTACCTCTATGCAGTTCAGAGAGAAGATAAATCGTGTTTGTCACACCTACAACCAATTTTCTGGAAAAAAAATCTAACAATTTAGAGAAGGCTAGATGCCCTATATTCATCCTTTCTCTGAGAGCTAGAAGTGAAGATAGAATACATCTCTCTTTTTTTTTTTTTTATAAGCATCTTTTTAAATAGAGCCTTTCTTTTTAGAGGTAGATTTCTTACTACAGCTGAAGCTTTTGCTTGAGGCAGAAGATACCTGAAATGTGTGAAACAGAGTACTCTGGGCTCCATGTAGTGGCCTAGATTATACTTCATATAAATGAAGTTATTATATTAATCTCAACATTCATCAGGAAGTACGACAGTTTAAAATGCCTTAGATTTGTTATGAAAAACAATATTACAAAAAATCCTTCCTATTATATCTGTTTAATTTACTGCCTCCTTCTACACATATATTCTAGTTACAAGACATGTTTATTTTCTTTATTGGTAAATATTAGAACAATATGAGATTTTAAATTAGAAAAAATATGTGCTGTTGTGAACTCTTAGTTACAGAATTACTTGCCTCCACTGCATCGCCTAAATAATTCACTGATCTATACACCCTCATAAATATTCAGGCAGGTCAGTCTCAAGCACAGATGCTTAACAGGCACATGTGTTTGAGGCATCTGTTTCTGGAGCCAAGAAAACGTAAGAGAGTAATTTTCTCTGTATCGTGTCCAGCCACCTTTGGTTACCCCAGCCAAGATTACCAGGTACTCAACGACAACAGAGCCTGCTGGCTGAAGCCTTGCTGCAGGTTCAACATGTGATGTGAACTTTTGCCTCTGGGTGTGCAGTGAGACTCATTAGCTGTACCACAACAGTGATCAAACAAGTCTCTGGAGCACTGGGACTGAAACCACAACCTGAAGTCTCAGGTAGAAACAAACCATGTACAAAAAAGACATGGGATGAAGAAATATGAGAGGCATAGAAGAACATCCATGTGCAGAAATATTAAACACAGTAAGACTCTTCAGTTTAGAAAAGCAAGGACAGCTAGGAGCTGCTATTTTGAGAAGGTGAAAAGAATAGTTGTTGTTTCTCATCATACAACATAACACAGTCAGCTTGAAACAACAAAAAGAGAGCCTTTTTTCATATAATACATAATCACATCATTGGAACACAAGAATGCCAAGGTAAAAAATATAAATTACTTCAAAAAACTGCTTTAAAAATTCAGAGACTGCCCAGAAAAGGATCACTGCCCACTTGTTTTCTTCCTTTCCTAAGTATACGACCAGTTACAGCTGCCAGGGATGAAGTATGGATTAGGAAGCTATAGGACTCACTCACTTAGCTTCATTAGATAGCAAAAACTCATTTAAATTCAAAATGCTCAGGGAGTATGAAGCAGCAGTAATAACAATGAAAATTTAAGATTTGCCCATCAGAATAAACAATATACAGAACAGGCAATATATCAAGCTTGTTATTGCCATTCTGTGCTATGAGAATTAGAGCTGAGATTGAGAGATTGCAAGTAGCTCCAGTACTTTTCACCTGAATTACAGAGCTACTTTCTAACAGAAGACCTTTCAAAGCAGAAGGTATCCTGACTAGTTTGTGTGCATAATGTTTACGTGTTTCTATTTGGACTGAAACAAGAGAAGAAATTCAGGCTCTAGATGCCCTTGCGATCACTCATAAATGTAATTTAGTGCACCAAAACCCAATAGATTAAAATAATCTTTATAAATAATTATGAGCTGACACCTAAGAGCTAACATAGCTGATATGACAAATTAGAAATGTCATTTCATGATGTGTGTTAGCCCAGTGTCACTCACAGCCAATGTATTTTTTCTCATATCAAATTAGACTTGCCAGTTACTGTGGACTTTTTTCCTTGAACAAGGTACAGTTGAAAGGTCTGCAAAGAGAAACCTGCTTCTAAAGCATTTCTTTTGGAGCAGTCCATAAACCTTCTGCACAGGCCAATTATATTGGACATGGGAGCAGATCTGCTGCATGTCAAAATGCTTTCATCGTAGAAGTGTTTCTTTGGAAAACGAACCATATGGGCTAATAAAAAGGTTTTTATAAGTTGACAAAAATATTACGAAGCTGAGTGATAGACTTGGACAACAGTAGAGCAAAGACCTAGGCTGTTCTTTCTTAAGAAGTCCCAGGCAAGGGAATGAGTAGAGCTTTCTGGACATTGAAAAGAGCAACAGCGTGACTGAAGGCCTTGTCAGACACCAAAGCATCCTTCTTGTCAACATATATGTGAAACATGCACATTCCTGTGCCATTTACTACTGCTGCAATGTCACATCAATAACCCAGAATTAATAGCCAGAAAGTGAGGGCTCCTGCTCATACAAGAGCTTCTGCGTTGTCAAAGATCCTCAAAAGTTTGTGGGCAGCAAGAGAACATGCACAGTAAGGGGGCACAGACTTTAGCTCAGGGTTATTTTGCATGTAATTTGATTTCATGTGTTTCCCTACTTCGTATTCATTGATTTCAAATCCTTCCTCAGTACCCAATTGCCAGCTCATATTGGATAGGCAAGTGGCCAGCTGAGACTATGGGCATAATTAATGTCTGTTTTAAGAACTCACCTCAAACCTTCAATTTATACAACACATAAATGTAAAAAACATCTTCTGGTTACAGTCCTTTCCATTTTATTTTTTTATCATGTGCCCCTTTGTTACATTCACTCATCGCATTATCTCATAATTTAAATTGTAAACTGTTGAGGACAAAAATATTCTGTCTTGCATATTCTTGTGCAATGAGACCACGAACAATAAGCCCCTGCCACAATAGTTCCTCTGGAAATTAATATATGTACTAATACTATTATATCTTTCCAACCATTTCTTTATTATTATGAAGCATGTTTTTTCCAATATTTTTTTAAGAGTAGCAACGGAAGGTGCTTTCTGATTTGCATTCAAACATGGATAAGAAGCCAAGTGCTGCATTTCTTTGTTGCTCATTTTATCATCCTTCAGGTTCCCACAGACTGATGACGGAAGCAGACAGGTCTTCATACGCTCCTGGTACGTATTTACCCTCTTCCCAATTCCTTGAACACAGAACACACAAGAAGAGACAACGACAAAGTGAAGTTTTCCTGAATATTTCCATTAAGCTAAACCTGTTTCTAAGAGCAAATCTGACATTAAAACCCCATCCAGGGAGTGTTTTCCACTGAAGCCCTGCTTAGAGAGGGCCTGCACAAATGGAAAGGCCTGCTGCCTGCCAAAGGGAAAATGCTTGTGGGGCTGAATCACCCATTCGTTAGTATCTGTGAATAGGAACAGCAGCCTGTAACAGTGGAACTCCATGACCTGAAATGATTGTTTCTTACTATTTGGTTTATGGGCAGGTTTAACATCACAATTCTTTTGATAGTATGATTCTCAGCATTCATAGAAGTGAAAATCTATACAGGTTTTTTTTTTAGGTGTTTGCCTTCTAACAGCCATGACTCATAGATAAAGTCCCTCAGATGTCACCCACAAGCCCTTCTGTTTTTCCAGGCATTTGATGGCTCTATCTGACCCTTGCAGCCCACAGTCCGTGTCCCGCTTAGCTCACTACTCTGCAACCAGTTCATCCATGCAGAAAACAAACATACTGATGCTTTTATCCCTCCCTTTCCTATTCCAAAGCCACCCTGTGACTCCAACGACCAGGCTGGACTCCTTTCAGTGCTAACAACTGTTTTGAATTATGAGCAAAGCAGGATTGATGGGCAACAGAAACCTCATGCTTTCTTCACCCTAGGAAGTTAAGATTTCACCAGTCACTTGCAAACATCCCACTGAGACTAGTTCAGAAGTGTATGTTTATTAGAGTTTCTTCCACCTGGCAGAACAAACATGCAAAGTAACCCATGGCTTTAATAATTTACCCTCCATGGGCACAATTTGGCCATACAGCTAATTCATACTGTAGATTCGGCTCAGTGAAGCACTGCAAATTATCCATACAAGCAGAAAAACCACTTCCAGAGAGTAGATCTAGGTTAAGCAACATTCAAGGATCTGCACGCAAGACTCTCACCACCTTGAACAGTGAAGACATTAACACCATGATAGATTGGAAAGGTGCACCAAATGCATTTATTTACTTAGAGCACAGAAAAGACCCAACAATTCCCAAAACAATCATTCGGTAACAGTTGAAAATTAAAACTCTTCAAAAGTTCTCAGGAATAGCTTATGTTGGTGTTGTTTGTTTGATTTTTGAAATATTTAGACATTTGGAATTTAAGGGAATGCCAAAACCCTTCAACTTACTGGTAGAGAGAGGAAATAAGATAATTCTAGGATATTCCTATCATTTAATTTTAGTTCACACAATAAAAAACATTAGTCCCAATCAACTTGCTCATCTCCTTGTGTAGCTATAAACTGAGCATTCAACTTCATGAGAGATCACTGAGTTTTCTAAGCAGCTGGTATACAGTACAGCCTACCTGCCTGGCAGACCCGAATTCATAATCCTCAGCTGAAAAACGTAATGAAGAATGAACGGTTTAGTGTGATACTATGAATCTCAGTTCTTTTAAGACATCAGTTGATACCAATTGCAGTATAAATCTTGCTCAGCAAAGTAGAAGGGGTCTATCCACTTCTTTGTATTGTCAATTTAAAAATGCCTGTTAAATAAAGCTTGGGATGCACTCCATTAAACATTTCTTCCAGGTTTATGGACAATGTAACCTTTTAGTAATTAAACATTCTCTGTAGCTATGATGATTAGGAACTGAAAGAATAACACTATATACAGGAGTACTACTTTCATTTCTGTTTTAAGATTTTGTTCTTGCAGGCTACAGAAATGCCCCCCAGGTAATTTTTGTTAGATAAAATGGTTCTTGCAGCCATTCTTAATGAGGAAGACACAGTGACTTGGACAGGTTTAGGTCTATTAACATAAAGGGGAAAAAAAGTACCTTATTAGGAACAAACTTCATTGCTGGCAATAAGCTCCAACTGAGTTTAAAAAACTTCAGTAAGACACAGTAATTAAGAAATGCAGCACTTTTTCAGTTTAAATATAATTAAAACTTTTTTTAAAAATTCTTTTTTATTAACATTACCACAAAACAAAGGGTCACCACATCTGAAGAGTGCAAGTGAAATTTTTGAAACAGCACTTAATTCTAGTTAGGAGAGAAGCATTTCTAGAGTTTACTACTTGTCGAAAAATAAGTTCAACTACTAACTGTCCTCTTGAGAAACTTAATCTGAACCAAGAACCAAGAATGTTGGTAGCTGGCATTGCTGCAGAGATTTGAGTGTCATTCCTGGAGAACTGGGTTTAGTGTTCTAAATTCTGTGCAACAGACAATTAATAAATATTGAACTTATCATGTAATGAAATAAACATGTGCCAAGAACATTGCTTGCAAAAAGATGAAAAATATGAAAAGTCTGTTACACTACAGGTATTGTTTATTCTGACATAAAACCCATACATAGAAAGCACCTTAGTGGAGCAAGTTATACAGCTAGATGGCATATACAGACAGATGATTTTTCCCTCCCAGGTAAGTATTTAATCACCTTAAGTAAGTGTCACACAGGTGAACTGGTTTAAAATAGTTTTCAGCTACCTACAGGAAACAAGTGACTCTTCTCTCCTCCAACTTGATACATGTTGGGAGCCCACATTGCAGTTAAAAAGAGTGAATATCCCATCAAACTTGCTTGACAACCAATTTAGATATGCCAGCTTGATGGCTGTGCTTCAGATCACATTGCCCTTCAGTTTGGAAGTTCAGCAGGGTGAATATTCTACTATTTTCAATTCTGATAAGGATAGTAAGGTTGGTTTGGTTTTCTTTCAGAAGCAAATTTCCATTTGCATATGCTCCAAAACAATTCAGTAATCAAAAGAAAAACATTGTATTTAGAACTGGCATAAACATATTGTCATGAGGCCTCCTGGGTCTAATTCCATCCCCCTGGGTGTGCTTAGAAGAAAATTTACTTATCTTTCTTTACTTATCATTTAATTCAATGGGAACTTTAGAAGGGCAAAGGGAGGAGTTAATTTCATATGACCTATGAAGGTCTTCAAAATTTTCATTGTGTAGGGATTTTTTTCTAGGTGATGCATGAAGAGAAAATGAATGAAGTGGCATTCTTTAATCCAAAACCGTCGAATACTGGGGTTTCAAGGTAAGGCCTTACATAGCTCATAAAAGTCAGCTTAAGTCAAAACATAGAGGCAATAGACAGAAAATCCATGAAAATCAGTGATTAATTTAAAAAGGACATTCCAATGTATTTTTTCAATGCATAATACATTTGAAATTTTCACAAAACAAAATTATAACAATTTTAAATAAATAGTAAAAAGGGGAGAAATATATATTTAATAAACACACCAAGTAGAAACAGATTGGAAAAGGAGTATGGCACTTCTTTCACATATGCTTGCACTTGCCCGATTACTGTAGCTGCACTACCAACATATTCAACTACTGTAATTCTCATTACACACCCTACAACTGATTTGAAACATATATTTAAATAATTGGATTTACTTTTTGTATTTGTATATTGATTCAGATATTTGTAATTGTTATTCTTTATATACTGCAATAGTGATGAAAGCGTGAGAAGACCATAGGTCAATACCTAAATCCAAGTGAAAAGTTTCCCCAACTGTAAAAAATTATATTTCTGATAATGCTAGATCCTGAAAAAGGCAGTTTTACAACCACCCCTCAGGATATCATAATAAAGAGAAAAATGTGATCACTGTAGATAAAACCATTACCTTCAACAGCGCCTCCTGATTTAACAGAGAGATTATATAAGAAACCCCTTGCCTCCTTTCTAAGCCACAGTTAACAAGGATTCTCCTTTTCTTCCATTCAAAGTCACATAGTAACTGCAATTATTACTGTTTTTTACCTACAGCGTGTTAAGAACTTCACATATTTTTAATTATGCCCCAACGCCAAAGATCAGAGTAGAATCAAAGTCATTTAGCAGGTTTCCTGCTATTTTTCTACAGCCAATCATTTCTCTGAAAACTGTAGCTGGCCAAACCACCAATATGTCAAAGACCTGAACACTGAGTGGCTGAATCACACATTTCTAACTCTTCAGCCTCTCTTAGATTGCCTCTGTATTCTACCCAAAAGCGCTAGAGTAGCTGTCTGAACCAAGGACACTCCACAGCTTGGAAGATTAAATTCTTATTAAGCATAAAAATAAAACAATGTGTCATAGACTTTAACAGCCAAAAGGGCCAGCCAGATAATCTATTCTGAACACTGCAACACAGACCATTACTTTTCATCCAGTAGTTCATGCATCCATTTGACTAGTTCGGTCTGAGCAAAGACATTTTCTCTAAGCTGATTTTTACTGAAGTTCACTTTGTAAGTCCTGCCATTGAACATGGCAGAGACTTTCTGTTTGCATAACTCCTCCCACGATACAACCCTGATCCTGAGTAGAATGTAATATTCTTCTAAAAATTAAATATTAAGGTTGTGCCATATTTGCTTCTGTTATACTGATGTCTTTTCATTATCCCATGTTCATGAACCTTCTTAATTAAGGGTTATGACTATGTGACAAAACATCTTGGACTTGGTTGAAAACTTTCATTTCAGCTATAACACAGCATCTTGTGATCCTTTCGTTGGGGTTGTAATTTTTAAGAGAAATCATACATTTTCCTTCTTTTTGTACCTAATCACCAAGTCCTGCTCTCCCTCAAATGATACATGCTGATATCACCTTCAAGTCTCCAGCTACTGATCTACTTTTTACCACCTCAAATCACTTCTAAAGCCTTTCAGTGCTTCCTCTGTTAACAAGTTATTATTTAGGTATCTATTCCTATATATTTTGCAGCTACAATTCACTCTTGACATTATCCCAACCATTTTCATACCTGTATTCCAATCAATTTACCTACCTAAACAGTTCAGGTTTCTTGGGGGATTGAATTACACCCACTGATCATAACCTTTGTCCAATCCAAACTGTGTAGATCCTTCAGCCTTTGAGGGATTTAAACAAATCTCAGCAAGTAAGCATGTGGAAGTCTTTATTTTTCTTTCTGTCAACTAGATACCAAAGATAGAAGTTTGATGTTGATATAATAGAATTACCATGAGTATTTCAAGACTGCAAGTGGAAAGAAAGTTTACTAGGAACTAGGCTTCCAATTTAGACAGGTCAGTGAAGGATAATAACATTTTGTACAGTAGAAGGGACAATAAAACATGAAAGGCAGCAACTGGCAAGCATGGCAGCAAGGACAGGTTACTCTGTCAATGTGAACTAAGCACTGGACCTCTTACACGTTCTAAAACCAACCATCAGTAAGATCTACTATGTAGCAGACAGGAAGGAATACATAGGATAGTGAAATACAGGAACTATGAACAGCAAAGGTTAGTTAGAAGATGCCAGTCATTAAGCAGATTTACAGTCGTGGTAGTTTGGTCTAGGCCTTCCTTGGTGACCAGTTTGTAACCAAGGAAGGGTCCAGATTTACCCAGTATTCCCTACGATTTTTATGTAAACCAGATTATAAGAAGAAAGGAGGAGAGGCCTTCGCTCTCTTTCCTTCTGGCAGCTTGGAGGTGCAGGTTCCCTGCTGTTGAGTCTGCCGTGTTGGGGAGCGAGGCCTGGTAAGGCCTTGTCGACCTTGGGAGACGGAGGCTGCCGGCGATCGTTCCAGGGCGACTCTCGGTTGTCCCAAGGAGAGTAGTGAGATATTTCTTTGCTAACTCTTTTAGTTGTTAGATATTTGGCTACTAATCAGGAGATATATATATATATATATATATATATATTTTATTTTGGTTTTGTTCCTTTTTTTTCCCTTCCCCCTTCCCGTTCCCTTGTGAAATTGTATATATATTTCAATTGTATATACCTGTAACATAAGTGTAAATATATTTTTATATATATATTGCTTTAGCTCTCTCTCTCGTTTTGGGTTTTCTTGGTTGTTTTTCTCCCTCTTCTCCCTGAGGTTTGGTGGGGGTACTTCTTGTGGTAAGGTTTGGAGACTTGGCAGGGAGCCAGCTTCACACCATATCAACAGTGTAGTAAAAATAGCAAACAAATTAAAAAAAAAAAAAAAGACAACAAACACATCATGACCTAAAAGGACAACGTGATTCTTTTGTGGATTTTTAAAGGACTTGAAATGGATACAGATTTTGGAATACGCTATATATGCTTTAAAAAAAATAAATAACATCTAAAGTATCATGATGTGAAATACAGCCCAAAGAACCATTCACATATTGAGACCTTGAATACATCTTCCCAGCTGTAATTCATTGGGTTTCTGATATGTACCTGGGAAAACAAGGAAAGTATCTGTAATTGCTTGCAATCAGTAACCTTGCCCAAAAGCTCACACACATCACACACACACACTCCTGAGGTGGGGTGGGGGGAAGAGAGGAGAATCAAAGGGGAAAAAAAGTAAACCTCATGGGTTGAGGTAAGAACTGTTTATTAACTGAAACAAAATAAAATATAGCATAATAAAAGTAATGAAAAGGACAGAAAGGAATAAAACCTTTGAGAAAAGAGTGATGCACAGCTGCTCACCACACACTGCTTCCAAATCATGCAGAGACGGAATGCCACGTGCTCAGCTTCAGGTGTTTGGCTGCACGGATCTGCTCCTATCATGCCGTGATGGCAGTGGCTGCTCTCTCCTTACCCATTGCCAGGGCAGCACTCCACATCTCAGTAGAACACTTTAAGTCACACCCAAACCTCCTCAGCCTTCCTTCTCCAGAACAACCAACAGTAAGTTCTCTTCTTCATTAGATATTGAAAGGCTTTGAAGTCAGAGACTTTTATTGTCTTTGATGCTACCACTTCGGATGATCACAAGCTTTGGACCAGCATTCTTTTTGAAACATCCGTCTCCAAATTGAACCGCGGTACATTTGAGAACAGATGTTGGATGGAAAGAAGACTACTTCCTACTAGAGCATGATTGCTATGCAGGGCTATGTTTTAGCATAGTGCATCCCTTCAGAAACACAACTAAATATCATCTTAGTATCTCCTTTACTGATGCAGAATACTGAAGTGTCTCCTCCAGAACAGTTTCAAACCTTGGATGTACATGTATCTTCTGTTTTTATTTAAGTAGCAAAATATAACAATTAAAAAATCCACATAGAAGAGTTGATACTTGTAAATAGATCCATCTGCAAGGCTTTACTGCAGAAATATATTTTCTTTTCAACTTGTAAAATAGGGATTGGAATTTTGTCTGGCTTTGGTTATTGGTTTATTTGGTAATTTGGTTTGTTGTTGCTATTTTTGGTTACTGCATAATTATATCAGGGTCACTTTGGTTTTCAGAATACTTATCTTTTGACTAAGTATACTTTTAATAGCACTACTACCATGCAGGAAGTGTTTTCAAATGAATGATTTACATATTCTTAGTGATTCTGCCTTTCTAATCTCAAAGAGCTCTGTAATCAAGCAAAAAGTGATTCTTACTGAATTTACAAAGCAGTAAGAGCTCAAAGCTTCTTGGTGTCCAACAGCGCACAAGGAGGATTCTCATTTTGGTTTTTTCCACATTATCAACTTCAAAATATTCAGCTTTCAAAGAAAACTCAAAATGGCCAAAATGTGTGAAGTATGAAAATAAATCGCCATTTTCTTCAAATAGCAATGACAGCATTCATTTCAATCCTTTGCTAGTTACTTGCAACTGTATGCTGTACTTTGTATTTGTACATTTTTCTGTTATGTATTTTACTACAGTTCTCCTGACTAAGAAAAGGGAAGAAAATATAGTTTAAAGAAATTTGTAGTACTACTAATCAAGAGAGGTCATCATGGTTGGGCTTCACGAACGAAGATTTGGGAAGGGCTCTACCCACATTTGTTGCAAGCGCATTGAATCAAGAGAGGTAAACTCACAATAATGAAGTAAGCCAATGAAGAACAAAGGCTTTGCCCCATACCCTTATGTTTCTTGCACTTCAGTTTAAGAATTTTCATTCAGAGAATGTGTGGTTATATTCTCTTCCTTGTAACAGAGACTTATTTTTTTTAATTTTGTGCTTGAATTCCTAAAAATAAGCTTGTTTTGCTAATGTAGCAATCCTTTGTAGGATGTGTGAACAAACAGCCCATTGCTACCATAACAGATTTCAAAGTCCAGGTAAAGATCAAAAAGGAAGAGCTAGAGGTTTGATGGTTTGATGTCTACACAAGCAGGGTTAGGGCTGAATCAGAAATCACATTCTCCCTGGGCTGGGAAACACCACCTGCATTCGGTGCCTTGGCAATCTCATTCTTCTCCCAGCTGTTTCACTTAGGAACATGCATCTCATTGCAGGTCTGACAGAGTTTCATTTCTGTCGAAAGGTTCTATCTGAGGCACTTCCAACTCAGGTATTCAGGAATGCAAAATTAGAGGACAGCTACCATTTCCAACGACACTTCAAAACCCTAAAGTCAAGTTTCTTAACCATCTAATACATCCAGTGGACTTCCACACACCAGGAGAGGTGATGCCAGGAGCTTAACCAACAGTAGAAACCAAGCCCATGGCTGTTTGTCACTCCTTGTTCCTTGGGCCCAGGACAACCATCACCCTGCAGGACCCAGGCATGGAGCCTTTGCCCAGGGTGAATTTCTACAACTCCTTGGAATATAAGATATCCAAAGGAGTCAAAGGCTTGGTATTTTACACAAAGCAGTCCCTAAATAAACTAAGGAATACTTCAAGGAAGATAAAAGGAACAGTGAACCTGGTGGATCCTCTTCTAACAACATATGATATGTTTTATTTTTAAAGCCTGGTATTGCACTACCCCGTGCAAGTTACGGCCCATAAAAACACTCTCTATATAAGAAACCAACATTTTACAGTTAGTCCAAAATCTTAACAGTAATCAAACAGTCTTTATTCCAGTCAGTCTTAAGAGTCTAAATCATTCAATTATTGTAGAGAAAATAAAACCTCTAACACAATATAAATAAAACCTCTAACATAATACAACTACTTACTCATACACTAGATACTCATATACTCCCTTGTGTCTATCTTCCCTTTCTCTAGTGTCGCACACGCCTTTCCATTGCCCCTTTGGGTCCTGAGACCAAAAGCACAGTCAGGGTCCCAAATCGTTTATCAGGAGTTGGTGGATGCTGATGGTGGGGACTGTTCTGTCTTCTCTCTAAAGTCCACCTGGTGTAATACAACACATTTCCAAAAGCATTCTACTTGCTGTTCTTTCTTCATTGTCTGCAAATATAGCCAAATAGTTATTTATATATAATGTGTGTTTACTGATACTGTATATTTGTTATTTCTTCTCTTATCCCTAAAAACTTGTTTTGTACAACACTTTAGGTCGTATTTGTTTAAGGATGGGCACCTAAAATTATATATGAATTAATTCTAAAAATAACTACTTATTACTTACTAGCCATTAACCACAGAAATATATCAGAATCATTATAAACTATAGGCAGTAGAGCACACAACTACACAAAGTCAGGCTGTCATTTGACAGATGCTGTTACAGTTGAAACGAAGCTTCAGGTGGGACAAGGCAAACTCAGAAAACTAAAGCTCAGTGAGTCGTCATGCTAAGGCCTTGCAGAATTAATACAAGTTACTAACAGTGACAATACCATGTTTCTGTGGTTATAGGGCTATACCAGTAGCTGGGTCACTCTCCAGGGAGGGTGCAATATTGCCTTGAAACTCCTTAGGTATCAGGTAAAATAAAATTAACGTCTTTTAAATCACTGGGAGAGTACTCTAATGGCATGATAGAAAACACCAGTTCTGCTTAGAGCTTCCATCCTCTGCACAGTGGTCACTGCTGGACTGAAAGCAGTTTGTGAGTTAGGTGACAATGGGTGGAATTTAGGTAATCCAAAGCTGCATTCAGACAGCTGTTTAGCTTAGCAAGACACAGGAGGCTCCAGCCACACTCAGACATTGAAGAAACTTTAAAAAGAATATACACTAATAAGCTTTTAGATTCTTCATGATGAGACACTTGTAGAGTATCGCCTTTTTTGATTATTTTCTTACATACAGGTGTCTGAACTCTGTTTATGCTCTATTTCAAGCATCAAACCCAGTTCTCTAAATCTAGTATCAAGGTACAAATGAGGAAGCTGATTTTCCTCAGCTGCTCATATAGAAGAGACAGACTACCTCCTCCAGAGGGTAATTTTGATCATAAGAAACTCACTTAATTACCATCCAAATACAGCTAAAAAGAAATACCAAAAGTTTTTGCTTTGCAAATTATTTATTAAGAAGATACATAGACAATCAACCACAAAATGGGATAAAAATATTTGAACATTTTGAAGAAAACAAAAAAAAGGTAAATCAGACAAAAATCACCTAATAATTGGGAAGGAACTTTCATTTCCCATCCTTAAAACATGCCATATAAAACAGCCTCTTAAAGCAGTGAAAATAGGATGCAATTACAGCTTCAATATCTATCTTTCTTTTTTCAGTCTATTCAAAAAATGTCTGTGTATTCCAGGTAGTGAAGTGCATATCCCTTAGTATAGAGGCAGCTGCTTAGTCTTCAGTGAAGTAAGCTTCCAGTCCCTCCAGTTCTGTATCAGCTGTTGTATTTGAAGAGGTGGGAGTTGAATTCAAATTCATGCTTTCCTGACTATTATTTTTTTGTTGAGAGTTTCCTGAAGTACTTAATTCCTTCTTTGGTTCTCTACCACCACTTAATAGCCTTTGACTCTCTGTAAAATACTGATTAGGATGATTCAAAGAAAACCCAATGTCATCAACCTGCACATAAAAAGAAATAAACATCAAGTTATTATATTTATTTCTAAGAGTCATCTTTTTCATATTCAAGAACAAATTAATTAACAATTTTTAAAGTTCCAATTTTGTTGAAGAAAAAGACAACAGTTTCTAAATACTGTCTCAGTAAACATTAGAGTGACACAGATCTAGTTTCATCACAAATTTTCTTCCTTCATGAAATAAAATAATTTCTTTGGCATATTCAAACATTATTTCACACTGTCATTGCTGTAGTAAAGAAAAGTAACACTCCAAAACATCTAAAACAATGTAAGTAAAATGGCATCTCTTTAGAGATGTAGGACAATTGAAGCTACACCTTGAAACAGAATTTCCTGATGCAAAAAGGGGAGTCAGACAAGTCTAGAGTCCAAGTGGCAGTAGAGAATACTACTAGAAGTTGTGACAACTGCACAATATAAATCTAGATCTCAATTATCAGTGTGAAACTGTGAATGGAAACAGGTAGCTTCACCTCCTTCTGTTTTCCCCAGTAGCCACAAAGGCAATATTTACAAGCAGTAGGCTAAGACAGACACTCAACAGATCAAGCCTAGCTCTGTTCCATCAGTGCCAACATCAGCAACCCGAAACTAGAAGCACAACAAAGAACATTTAGTCTTCAGTGAAAAAAAATACAGAAAATTATCATAGGGTGCACCATATTTGTATTGCTCCTATATATCTAGCAGGTACCTTCTTTCAGCTCTGCAATTATTTGATAAATGAATATTCAATTTCAAATCAACGAAGCTTTCAGCTTTGAAAGTAAGCTCTTCTGACATGTTTACCACAAACCACAGTTATAATCTTTGTGCCTCTTTTGGGGGGCTCAGAAGTCGGAAATGCTCACTTTAAATAAAAGGTGCTTCCACCTTCTATTCAGGTAATCTGAACCTGTCAGTTCATGTGAATTCTAAGAACATTTTAAGAAAAATACTGCTCTTAAAATACATTGGAAAGTTTACCAAACATGGGATATAAGAAAAAATGGAAGACTAAGAGTCATATACCAGTAAGTTTCTGCTCCAACTATATTCCCTTTTTCGCAGCAGGGTGGGGCCAATTCAAGCATAACAAGCAACTCTGCACACACAGAGTCTCCTGAGGACATCCAGTGTGGCTAATTTAATACGCCAAACCCCATCAATTTAAATTTCAGCCACTTGTGAATAATCATAAAGCAGAGGATCAGTGTGTACTCTAAATGGAACCCTGATTAAATGCATTACCACTGCCTAGCTTAGCTCCATTAGAAAATGGTGGCGTGGATAACAAAATCTAATTTAGACATGAATTAGCAACTGTAGTCAGTGACCTTGCTTGAAAAATCTTAAAAGTCAGTAACAGTCCTAGCACTCCAATTTGGTACTCTAAGGCATAAAGAAAGAAAAAAAAACCAACCCAAAGCCATCACTGAACTTCATTTTTCATTTCAGTCTTATCTGGATGAGTTTCATCCAGACAGCTTTCATCCATGCTCCAGTTTTCATTACGTGGAAACTAAATTACTTCTTTATACCAAAAAGGCTTAAGAAGAAGTGATATAGTGAAAAACTAGCTTTTCTAGAAGAAGCTCTTAATTAGCTCTGGTTTTTTTATCCTTGAAATCTCAGTTTTCTTCAGATCAATTTAAGAGTCACTTCGTAACTCTAAATTTTATTCTAAACTCCTCTCTCCCCAAAAAATTGGAATAAGCTGTAGAAGCAGTTCATTGTATGAATGGGAGCCTACAATCCTGTTTTCAGAGGCAATTGATGGTATTTGGCTAAAAGCTACTTACAGGTTGTTAGTTAATATTGTTCTATGAGTCCATGTACCATTTCTCCTTTTCAAACTTGAATACTACTGGATGAAGCTTATACAACTCTTAATTAAAAAAATTCTGTGCAAACTATCACATTTTTCAAGAGCCTGAAGAGAGAAAGGTGAAGATTTGTTCATATCATCATCTTCATTTGTGATACAGTGATACAGAAACAATTCTGTTCTCTGTAATTTTCAACCAGGTTCAGTGAGTATTTCTCTGAATAAAAATATTCTGCTCTGGTTGGAAATTTACAAGAACTCTGAACACAAAAATGGAGGCTTTTTATGTTAGATTCCTCATGTTTTTACTTTATCTAAGTTTTACAATATTGTTAGGTAATGTAGATCAAAGTACATCGATTTTAAAAGCTTTGTCATTAACTTAGTTGTATGTTAGCTGAAACTTACTACCAGAAAGAGAGAAAGTAGATTTCTCTTAACAGCTTTGTCCATTCACACCTGTAAATCTACCTAGAATCCATTATACCCAAAGAAAAATATATTTTCTGTGCAGTTAAAAATTTAAGCTCATAACATGTACTGACCCAAGCAAAATGACGTATCACTTCATACAGAACTGTATAACCCATCTAGTGGGCGATGTTAACGTGGATTCAGCACATGTTGCACACACTGGCTTTCACACAAACTCCAGTTTTGTATTTCTCCTGTAGCAAATATTGTTTTGAAAAACTTAAAGCATCCCTGGGTTTTAATCAAGAACTTAAAAAATGACAGCTGATAATGCTACAGGTGATATTACAGAAAAATCACACTTATGGTGCTACAACTTTTCTTTCTCACACTTATTAAAATAGTCAACAAATTGCATACTCATACACTAGTTCCTGCCTGAAGACAACGTGTTGGACCACACAAATGATGGCTGCTTTTGTTCTGTGGTTGCAAAACAGTGAAAACAAAGATCAGGAGACGTGTAGCATTGAAGTTAATAAGTCTAGGTTACACAGAATACAAAGAAAATCAGCTTTTTCGTAACCTGTGCTGTTTGAACCGTAGCACCAAAGTGTAAAGACAACTCTCATCACCAGCCTCCCCAAAAATATACCCAAACATTTTCACTCTAGTCCAGCTGTATTTATTAGCACAGTCTCAGTGCCAAGGACTAGACTACAGAAGCTGACCCTGGGAACTTAGAAAAATATAATCTTATCAAGTCCCCACTAAAAAGTCATTCATACTTGATCTAACCCACATACACACCATAACTTTCAAGAATAACAGGTAACACTAACAGCTCTACCCAACATATATCAAACAGTTTCTTGGTAAAATTTTTACATAATTGAAGTTAAAATTCTCCGTGTGAGTCAGTCCATTATTTCTATGAAAATTTTACTTAAGATTGTTCCTCTACTCAAAGAAACAATCAATGTTAGGCTAATTGATTCTTCTGAAGCTTCTTTCACTGAAAAACTCTGCTAGTGGTATACAGGAAAGCAAAGGTCAGAGACACATTTTTAACTACCCCATAAAAAATAAAAAATTAATAAAGCATACAGTTGTAGGATAGAAAGATCACTCCAAGCAGGCTGGTAACAAGTTGAGCAGCTAAATTCTCTTTAAAAAAAAGCACGTGCCATGCAAACTACGGGAACTGTCTTTCTCTGTATTCTGCTTTCTCTCATTGAAATAAGACATTTATTAACAGTAAAGCAGAAAGATGATTCTTCATGCAAGCAGCAAAGACAGATATTTATATTACCACAAGACTGATAAAAAATAATGCTGTTCTGGAATTTGCCATGGAAGAATGGAAAGACAGCTTTCCTAAAATGCACTGTGCTGATTTATCCTTCATTGAACGTTGACCTTAGAGTCTATAGTCATCTTTGGAAAACATTATTTCTACTGACTTGGGCTTACACAGGCCAAGTGTTATCTAAATTTCAAATTGTACATAATTTTGAATTTACTTCCAGATTATTAGGCTTGTTGTCACATTTCCTAAGACTAAGAGAAAGTGTTCCTCTCAAATTACAGCTGCCAAAACAATACTGGATAGAAGTTCAGAGTATACCTTTGCTATACACTCATATACATGATTGCTGGAAATTTGTGAAGAGAAACAGTTCCATTTAAATCAAATGTGAAAACCAGGAAGAACAAAAAAGTCTCTGGGTGGGTCATCTAATCCTCATCCATATCTTTAGCAACATACACAGCAACAAACATAGCCTGCTGTCTGAAAGGGACGTTTCCATTTCTTGAGTTGTGGAGAGAACAAAGCTATAAGAAGGGCTGTGCTTCATTGCTTTTTCTTGATGAAAGGAATTTTGAACCAGTGCAAAAGCTGGTTCTTTGAATCAAGAAATCACACAGGAGATGGAGTGTGGCCATTTGCTATCTTGAAATTTTCTGGAGGATCTTACTTTAACTTTGCTTGCAATTAAGCAAATGGGAAAGCTCTGAGAATGTTCATCTTGATTTAAAAAATAATCACACATGACTACAGATGTGAAAAAATACCAAGTAAAAATTAACAATATTAACTGTGAACAGACAGGGAGATTAGCTTAAATTACACTTTTTAGATACTTTCTGTTAATTTTTAAGGTGTATCTAAACAACATCAAACTTGCAAAATGCGTTAAAAACCATAAATTTCATTAAAAGCAGAATATTGAGAAAGTGAAATGACTTGAAATTGTTAAAATTCAACAATATTGAATATTGTTAAAATTCAACAATATTTTCCTTTTCAGGAAAAAAGCATAACATTTTTCTATATCTTGTAATGTTGAGGGTATTAATAACATCAATAAATAAATGCAGAAAATTACAAAAGAGTATTTGAAATTATTGAAAAGTGACAAGGTAAGACAGATAATGGTGGATATGCAAACTGAAAATAGTCTCTGGACTTCAAGCATGATTTCCAAGGCCTTCCTCAAGAGTCAGTGATAATAGCTGAAACAAAAATTAGTAGCTACTTACCTCATGTGTCAACTCAAAGTACTTCTGACAGGCCAGTTGGTAATGCATGCCCTTCACCAACTCCAGGATCTACACAGAGGGAGAAAAACGTGACGGATTCAGAAGTAGCACACATACATCTTGTTGATCTTCAACAACAAGGTATTCCACAACAGCCTTGTACAACAGCTCAGGGACACTTGCAGCACATGACATCTGTGTATTCTACTAATAACTGACAACATTTAAAAATTCCCTGGCTACGTTAAAAACAAGATAAAACCAAAGGAAGGTATGCCAGGTCCTTAAAATGTAATTTCAATACTCTTAACTTCAACAATAAGTTGAATCCATATTTTAGTAATATAATTGTGACAGTTATTGTCAAAGTATCATATTGCAACATCACTTCCAAAACTGCAGACATAAATCTAGTAATTCAAGTGGTTGAAGCATGAAGCAATCAAGGACACGACTTGTATTCTTATTTTCCACATTACCAGTTCATGGAGATGCACAGTAAAATACTGTGCTCCCATCAAGAAAATTTAATGCAAATCCTTTAGACAAGTATCTGTGAGAGAGGAATGCTTTTACCTTCAATCAGATTTGTCCTTTTTGAAATGAAGTTATTTCTAGTCAAGCTCAGCAGAATATGTGAGTGAATAGGCTGTTTTGAACACCTATTAGGAAAATCATGCCATCTTTTGTAAATACAATTTGCTTTCCAATTCTACTTCAGGTAATCTCTTCTGTGTTGCATAAAGTCCCATTCTTATCACCAGAATGCAATGCTGGTTGAAATATTTTAAAGTTTCATCACCTCCTCCCTCCTTTATATAATCAAAATATATGCTCTCTCTGCTTATCAAGAGAAAATTGCTGGAATTAAGAGATAGCCTCAGTGGAAGGAAAAATAGTTTTCAAGAAATGTTAATTTCAAGCCCTTTCCCAAGGCTGACCTTTGTGTCAAACACAGCAATATACAGCTTAAATCCCTGCTGCACTCATTATCGGATGCTGCCTTGTATTTATTGACAGATGTATAAATAAATTACATTTGCTGAATGGATAAAAACTGCAACACAGTGCCAGGGAAGTACTTAGTCACATTATTTCTATGTAATAGCCCAACTGATTACATTTCTATCCCTCTCACCACCTCCTGTTACACCTTCTGTAAAAGAGCAAAGCCAAGGCCAACTAGGCAATGAAGTCTGAAATCTGGCACTGTCTGGGTAGATACATTTATTTCTTTTTTTAATCTTCTCTCTCCTTGAAATTGACTGAAAAAAAAATCTTTATTTCCCAGCTACACTTTTGTTTCACCAAGGAACTACTGTCCTACTCCCTTGAAAATCCGCACAGATCTTTCTGCTGTACTACTACGAAGACGTATCTTGGAAAACAGCTGTGAGAAGAACTCATATCAGCATTCTCCAGTGAAGTTGCATAACTAGGTCTTCATGCCACTTCTCTTCCTGACATGGATAGAGTGCTCCATAGAACAGATGCCCACCAGAACAGTCCAGAAACTTTCATCCAGTTTGTTAAATTTATCAATGTACTGGTCATCATTTTACTCCTGTTCCTTTACCCTTTCCACCACGTCACCTCCCCAGATTTAAACAGTTGGCCAATTTCAGCCAAATTTGACAAGTAGAGATGACAAAGCTAAATGCTGATTAAAAGCTGTGGTTGGGTAGAAAAGTCAGACCAACATTTGTGGCTCATTCAGAAAAAAAATAAAAAAGCAGTTATAGTTTAGCTCATACTCCTTCTGAGAGACAGCCACAAGGCATCAATGATAAGCCTAGTATTGAGTACACATGTAAGTTTAAACCAGCCACATCAGGGGGACCAGGTCCACCTTCCATGTATATGAAAGGACTGAGGAATAAGGGGCACATCAAACATATTCAAAGAAAAACACTTAGTAGATTAACTTGCTTTAATCAGGGATCAAGTTGCTGAGAGGAAACAAAAAAAGTTAAGAACTGCAATAGAACGGAGGCCAGATGGAAAGGAATCATCTGTGTGAGAGAAACTATCAATTCTCTATTAAAATAAAACAGAATTATAATTCATAATAAGTATTATCTTTTGTACATTTGTGTACATAATGAAAGCAAGCTTAGAGCTGTTTTTCACTAGTATTACCCAATAACAGACCTCCACTCAAAACTTAATTCACAGCAGCAATCTTTTGCCTCTACATATATTAAGATATTCACACTGCATTGCTTTATTTTGCAAGTAAAGGTACATACTCAAGGACTTTGTTAGTCCTTATGCGCCTTTTCCTTCACTGCCATCTGCAACTTGCTTTTCTGATGTTGCTCTACTGACTACTAATGAGGGTAAGATGATGTTTGGCAGCTGTATGCAGCCACCTGCTTTTATAGATCCTCAGCACTCAAAGTTAAGATGTTTCATAGCAGGATAGTTGGGGCTCTGTAATTATCCATTATTATTTTCACTTACTCAAAGTAAGTTTGGGTTTGGTGTTTGTTTTTTTTTTAATTGCAGAATTAACTTATATTTTTAACATGAAAATCTTTCTACTATAGATTCAGTAATGTATGACTCATTTCTAACCTTCTATGGAGGTATTTAAAAGATGTGTAGATGTGGCACTTGGGGACATGGTTTAGTGGTGGACTTGGCAGTGTTGGGTGATGAACTCAAAGGTCTTCTCCAACCTAAAGATTCTATCATTCTTTTTATTTCAAAGATGGCTGAAGATATGATTGGGTGCAACTGCTGGAGATTATCTGAACACATTCCACTCCTCTCTTTCAGGTCACTGTGTGACCACCTCAACATTAAATCTGGCCCCAGAACTCCCCAGTGTCTTTTGTCTCCTGGTCAGTACAGTCATCTGTCCTTTCTACTGATTTCAGGTATTCCCTGTATGTTTTAAATTAATTTTGAAGGTTTCATGTTTATAATGTATGCATGTATAGCACAATTTTCTCAGATAACCTCCAGACACACCTTTCAACCTCAACCATACTGTGATTCGATAATAAACAGTCTCAACAGCACCTGACTACATTTTTATTACATCCTTTTGGTGGTCAGAATATAAAATCCAAACTATAAAAAGTACATTTTCTAGTTCAACCATGTACCTTCTGTACTTTCAATTGTGTTCCATGTATAATAAATCTGTGCACATACTCTAGAAGTCTTCTGTATTCTTATAGTTTCTTATTATTAGGAACCTTAACAATGACTATAAGTATCTGAAGGGAGGGTGCCAAGGCTCTTCTCGGTATTACCAGGGACTAGAGGCAACAGGCAGAAACTGATGCACAGAAAGTTCCACCTGAAGACAAGAAAGAACTTCTTTACTGCACAGTTGACCACGCACTGGAACAGACTGCCCAGAGAGATTGTGGAGTCTCCCTCACTGGAGATATTCGAGAACCATCTGGACACAATCCTGTGCCATGTGCTGTAGGATGCCTTTGCTTGAGCAGGAAGGTTGGACCAGATGAGCCACTGTGGCCCCTTCCACCCTTCTGCAATTGTGTGATTATCAGTTAGCTGTGCTTCTCACTGTGTTTCTGCATATTTTGCATTCTCTCAAGTTTTCTTTTCCTATGCTGTATTTTTGTTTTACTGTCACAAGCCCGTTCACCAGTCACTAGTCAACATTTACTTTTTTTCTTACCCATACATAAATCAGATTTTTGAACAGTCCATTCTAATATAATTGCATACAGTTTTTTTAACATTATCATCTCACCTGGAAATAGTTAGATATAACTTCTCATTTCTAATACTTGTTTCCACTTATCAACAATAAACTGAAGATTGGGAAATTTAGGCATTGGAAATACTGTAAATCAAATATTTAAAATAATTAGTTTTAGCGACACCATATTGTCTCGTCATATCGAGATATTAAGCTATGTCATGTTAACACTCTACAATATTGTACCCATTGATGGAGTCAGTAACAGTAACGCCCCAGCACCAACAAATACACACTAAAGAAGTCAGATGGGAGCTTTAACATCAGAAAAAAAGGGTTAGATTTGGCTGGTTAAATTTGCCATTGTGTTCACTCAGCTTATACACAAAAGTAATCCTAGTGAAATCAATAAGCATATTCATACTTGAAAAATACACCAACTACAAGACAATTAAACATGGTATACATTCTGGGTGAGAAACCATTGAAAATTTTAAGGAACTTTGATGTACCAAATTTCACTGTAATAATAAAATGGGTATTACAGAAAATTTGTCTATATTATGAATATCAATTGTTCTTGTATTTTTCTTTCTGTTTTATATATTTCCCCAATAAATACTGACTTAATAAAAGATATCTTGCTTAAACAGTACTTGCTCTTATTTAATCAGAACTTACAAAAGCCCTACCATGAAGATGACTAGTGCTAAGGCAAAATTCTTTAGCTGCAAGAGAAAATATTTTTACAGACAGCACTGATTAAAACTTTTCTAATATTAGACCATCAGAAGGGAGAGAGTGAGGGTTTTTTCAGTGTGGTGGGGTTTTGTTGGTTTTTGAGGGGTTTGTTCGGTGTTTTGGTGTGGGGTGTTTTTTTCATTGATGGAAACATACAACCATATCAGAGGCCTAGGCACAGATTGGCTTGTTTATTTCTAGCTCTGTGTAGATGCTCCAGTCCCACAAAACACTAATCTGTTGGAGAATATTAGACAAAGTTCAACAACTTAATCAAAACCTCTAATTTCACTCAATTATGGAAAAAAGACCCCTTTTTAAATTAAGAGAACACTTCTAGAAAGAACATGCCATCTTCTGAAGTTATCTACTGTTCATTTACAAAAGCATTTTTCCCCCAAGAAATGCTTTTCCTCCTAATAGAAAAGTAAAAAGAATGAGTCTAGAACCTCTGCTTCTCCTGATTGTAGAACCACGTATTTTGACTACCTTTTGCTTTTGCTATTGTGATAGATGCAAATTGGGAAATGGGTAATTTCTCAAGAAAACTTTCTGAAACCAATAATATAGTATTTTGAAATAACCCTAGTTCAAACCCTATAATTTCTATCTTCCTATGTGAGAGGTGCAGGCAACACACTACAGTGAATTTAGTACAGCAACACAACAGATGTATTTATCATAGAATCATGGAACAGTCTGGGTTGGGAGGGACCTTAAAGTTCATTTAGTTCCACCTCCCCTGCCGTGGGCAGGGACACCTCTCACTAGACCAGGTTGCTCAAAGCCCTATCCAACCTGGCCTTGTACAGTGACAGAGATGGGTCATCTACAACTTCTCTGGGTGACCTGTTCCAGCACCTCATCACCCTCACAGTAAAGAATTTCTTCCTAATATCTATTCTAAACCAACTCCCTTTCAGTTTGAAGCCACTGTTCACTGTCCTATCACTACATGCAATTGTTCAAAGTCCCATACGTAAAGATATAATATCTTAACATATATTTTCATCTATACTCTTCAAATTGATTAGCTTTGTCAAACCTGATTTCATAAAGATTTTACCTCATTAGCACTATATAAGACAGAAATGAAATATGATCCAAAACATACTATAAATTCAAATGTTATACACTCACACATTTGATGCTCAGCTAACCATATTCTTTCTCGATAAAGTATTTTTAAAAGAAATAGAAAAGGCTACAATCACAAATAAAGAAATAGCCCAGCCTAAGGAAAATGTGAAATGAATACAAATTAAATAATTCAGTTCTTGGAATAAACATCAGGATTAATTCTTTCTGCTTTAGGCTACATAATAACTAGAGAAGACCTGGAAGTTATCTCCTGTATTACTTTCAGAAGATGACTTCAGCAGATAGAATCTTAGACAAGATAAAGCCTCAGAAAATATGGACTGCAGGTTGGATCTAGACAATTCACTGCATGAACATTGACATATTCAAATGTTCTGATCACTTTTTCAGTACTGACAGTACTACAAAATAGCCGCAATGAAAGCCATCTAATGCTCCAACTGATTACTGAAGGCACGTGAGGTCTGGTTGTATTTGCTCTGCACCATCATCCCAAGGTCCAGCATTCCTTTTTCACACCTAGTCCTGTGTGAAAAGCCCTTTGAGGATGGGGTTTGTTTCCACCCCACACCAGACAATGCTTTATCTGTATGGGAATAACTCAGAAATTCTTCTGAACCTTAAAGGAAAGAGTGTATGCCAAGAGTAGGAACAGCCCTTGAAACGGACGACTGAGAACAACAGCACTACAAAACTAACCAGTCAACTTTTTTTTTTATTATTATTATTTGAGTGTGTGTGTAGGGTGTATTGTTTTGGATTTGTTTTGTTTTAACACCAGGAGTGGACACTGCAGAGTCCTGTATTCTGACCGCACTTAAACAGGCACCACAAAATTCATGGACAGGACAGTGTCTATTTCCAGGCAAAGAAGACCTTGATGGAAACGGTTTTTCTTAGTCACTTTTCGTAAGACAATTTAGGACTCCTAGTGAATTCCAATTCTACTTTACAAAGGAAAAAAAATACAGACACACAAAAAGAAAAACACAATTCACATCAAATAAGGAACTATGTTAAGTATAAAGATACTGCCTTACTGTGCAAATTCACTGAAGAAATAACCTCTACTAAATTCTACCCACACATACAGAAGGCTGCTAAACCAGTAAATCCTCACCAATCTTTCCAATGATTAGCAGGATAAAAATCTCAGACCGGCATCAATTTTTGATGCATATAAAAAGGAAAAAAGCCAAAGGAGAGTATATCTCATGTCAGACAGATGGAGGCTTATTCATATGAACCAGGAGAAAATATGAAAAAAAAAAAAAAGAAAAAACATGACTAGGAAAAAGTCTGGGTATTTCAAGAGTTTGTCAAGAATGAATACGAGTGAACACTAAACTCTTTAAAACTATTCTCTTTTTATTTGTATCTTAATTATTTCTTCCAAGGGAGATTGCTTTAAGTGGAACTTTCACATTCCTTTCTATCTAGTTCAACAGTCTTTGGACGCCTGACAAGCAATGGTGACACTCCACATGAACTCAAGACAACAACTTAAAGCAGGTTTTTCCCAGGGACCTAAAGCCAGTTTCAGGCAGTTAATATACACAACTGTTTGGTGAACTGTCTCAGCTTAAATCTAACCCGTATGTCTTCCTCCAGTGAAAATGATGGCAACCTTTCATTGCCTTAAGCTCTTGCTAGAGCAAGGAATGGGAGTCAGTTCTTCAGTACACACCTCAAAGTTCCAATTCCTACATTGTCCTTGCTATACAAGGTAGGTTTTTAACTTAATGTTATGTGATTAAAAGCTGATAAAAATCTCTACATAATTTCACTAGGCATTTCATGTGTTTTTGTCATTTAAGGGAAGTTAGCACAATGGATGATTAAGAATGTATGGGTTTTAGAAGTTTATTATAAAAAACAATTACATATGTCTACTGATTACACAGTAGTTATCCACAAGTCACTGCAAGAGTAAAAATAAATTCTCTAAAACACTGCCATATTAATTTAAACTTTTTTTTTAATCAGTGCAGTAGAACAAAATTCTACATTGTATCCACCATAGTAATAAACCAACTCATAATATTAAACAATAAAAGCTGGTGACGATAATCATCACGTCAGCAGGAGCACTGCAGCCAGAAAGCCAAGATTCTGGTTTAAACCTTTCATAAGAAGAAATATTTCACAATACACACTGACAAACTGCATATAGCATTCCAACACAAACAGAAAGTAAAATTGAAAATCAGTGCCTTATTAATTAAAGTGTCAAGCAAAATACGCCTTACCTGAGTTATTCCACTGGGAGGGATCTTGTATGACTGCAGCTTTTGCTTCAGTAGCTCAGGATCACTGTGTCGGAATGGGCACCCTGACAGTAAAAAACAAGCAAGCTCACAAACAAGGCTGTTTACTCAGGAGTTAGTGCAGTAAGGCACTCAAGAGACCAGCTAAGCTGTTCCTAATTGCCTAACAGCTTATTAATAGGAAAGTTAATTACCCATGTGTACAACTGCTTAGTTTTTTTTTCTTTTCTTTAAATAATTACTCTACTGCACAGTTATCAGGGTACCACAGGCTCAAGAGTTACATAAAATATCCCACCATAAACAGGTCACAATTCTCATTCACTGACAAGAAAAGGGTTTAAGTTAGTTCCTTACTAACAATGATATCACTGGTACATTTAATAATGGGAAAAAACCAGGAATAGACAAGTAATTTAAAGCACAGTCCATTGTAAAAATACCTCTTTATGAATACCTTATAAAGTTCCACCACCTAAATAACAGTGGAATTTTTTTGTTCCAGAATTAGTTTTGAGACACAGTTGAATGAATGACTTAGTACTAGCATAACAACAGTGAAGTCAGTGGTGGTTTTCCAGAATTCCTGTAGAATTGAACTCATACCTCAGAACACCTCCAATTGGTCATTTCTTAAAGCACCTGTACATTTAAAGTTTCCTAGAACTGCATGACGCAACATTTATAAAAAGAGAAGTTATCAAGTCTGATCTAATGAGAACAGTTCAAAACAACTAGGGTCTAGAAATTAAATACTTAATTTAAAAGACTATAGGATGGAGTAACCTCTCTTTAACAGACAAGGGATTCTGCTGTTTGCAAACATTTGGGATTTTTCCTTAAGGAACTCACCATGATAATCCCCTTGACTTGGTGGATTGGACATGATAATCTTCATGCAGCTGTATGGGGTATAATCAGTTCTCTTTCCTTCTTTGCCATAGCTGTGGCGAATGCTGTAAGCATATCCTTTGTCAAACTAAATAAAAATAGAAGAATAAATTTACATATTGTGCCAGTAATTCTATCTGATCTGCAAATAAAAATATGAAATAACAAAATAAATTTTCCAAACGTACTCAAACTAGGAAAAATACAAATCTAGTTGCTTGCTGTTAGCTTTGGTTTTTATATTACATGAACTTGCATATGAACATATACGTTTTTTACAGACACATGGCAGGAGAAGGGTGTAACTGCATTGATTTAAGGTCTTTTCAGCTGATGCTGTAATGGCTTTAAATATAAGATGATATAAATTTTGAAGCCCACAGCGTCAGTAAATGGAGAAAACATCGTAATTTAAAATCTTTCACAAATGTCCATAAATTGACTGCTTTATCAGGAAAAAAAACCCAGACATACAGATTTCTTTACTCAGGTTCACATTCTTGTTCTCCCAAAGTATAATGCTTCACCTATATTTTGCTTCAGCACCGAAGTTCAATTCATCAGATTCTAAAGTGGAGCATACTTTGCTGATATGAAAAAGATTTTCTCTTTTGTCTACCAATAGACTGCCAACTCCTCCTACGAAATGAAATCTAAAGTAATACAGATGTAATCAAATATTTATCTTAACAGCTGAACACAGAGCTATCAATACATCATTATAGATAAGTCTTGTGCAGAACATTCAATTACACGAGTTGATGTTATTTTTTATATAGCAATAGGTGATATAAAATCTATAGTAGACTCAGATTACTTAACATACAGATTCCATTAAGTTGCATTAAGACATCAAGGAACATTTGTTCAAGTACCATATTTCTAGTCCTAAAAAACACAAATATGATAAAATAATGAAGAATCATATTTAGAATCACACATGCTCAGTCTCTCTTCGCCTCAAAAAACCCCTTGACAATACATAAAAGATCTCTTCTCTTGCTCAATTCCAAATGTTAGCATTAACCTTAAGTAAAATTCTGCACCTGAATCTAGACAATTCCCACAAGAATTTAAGTTTTCTTCTCAACAACCACTTCAAATTAATTTTTTACTCTGGCTCTAGTATTTTACTAACAGAAGACAATGCAATATACTGAGCAAAATCATTCAGGCATGCAACTGCAAGGATACTCTCATTTCTACAGATAAAAGAAGTTCCCTGTTTGGTCGGAGGATGTCCAAATAGTAATTCAGAATATTCAAATACCTATGAAATACCTTGACTAGCTAAAATACGTCAAACATAAAACAGAAATATAAGTGTATAAGTGTATTTTTCTTCATATAGAACACTCCAATTTTTTAAAAATATAGATACCCAAAAATCTATAACTTAATATGCAAGTACATGATAAACGTGTATAAAAATACACACCAACAGTGAGAATAAAACCCTAAATTGCACCTTATTTAAATGGTAAAAAAAAAACCTTCTCCATCAAGATGCTGGTTATAATCAAGCCAATGCATGAAGATGGCTAATATTCAGCACTCATCCCAAATAAGGCTTAAGACATCCAAAGCTCTGAACAAACATTGACTAATTAGTCCTCACTGTGCATTTGACAAAGTGACTTTACTCTACTTTAAAAGATTTTTTTAAAAAGCGGGAAGGGAAAGAAAAGAAAGAGAGAAAACAGCATTTTGTTCTCCAGCATAGCCACAGGCAGAATCCAGCATTCCTATTTAGTCAACCTTTTTGCTCAGAAGACGAAAGAACTGCGTGATTGAATAGTAAATGAACACTACTTTTGATAGCAACAGAGCTGGGCTTACCATCTCTTCACTAGAAGGAAGAGCACAACTGAATGAGGATCTGCTCTAGGTGTGTGCATATACTCAAAAGGCTTGGGAGAAACAGCTCCCCTCCCCTTCACGGGGCAGCAGCAGGGCCAAGTCCTGCCGAAAACCAGCAAATATCAAACAGAAAGACATATGTATTTTAATTTCTAACCCCTGCGTGAATCTGGTAAATTGAATATGGAATCTGTACTCCTGTAGCCACCTATTCTTCTACCCAGAAACTCTGGAATCTTTCCTCCTTTACAAAAGATGAATGAAAACACATTTCATTTGCTTAACGAAGGATATTTGAGCAAGCAATTAAATTAGACTAAATTATTTTTTTTCAAGGGAAAAGCAAATTGTGAATGCTTCAGGATGTAGTGCTTAGTTTCCCAGAAAATTAACACCCCTCTTTAACAGTTCTGTGTACAAAAATCTTGAGCTGTACTTTTCACATCACTTGCCTTAATGCCCACAGAAATTACTTTTACTACCTAACTCATTACTTTATGCTGAGAAGCAGCTCTTGCAGTAAATAGAAACAACAGCTACACAATAACACAACACAGCCTTGGAACAGGTTGGATATTTTCTCCTTGCTTTCTTGTAATCCTGTTTGGTGCTCAAGAGTTTTTGCAGTGGCAGAGAATGACACAGCTACACGGTGCAGGTTGGCACACGCGTTTAGTTGCTTCACTAAGAGCTCTCTCATCCTTGTGGTTCAGCTCTTCTTATCATTGATCAAGTAAACAGGACTTTAGCAGGGCCAGTATCTGACAGGCTGTGTGGTCATCCTCAGTGGGAACAAACCACGAATTGTGGCATTTCATTACAGAAAACACATCCTGCGGAACAGATCTCTCTGGGGAACTAACTCAATGATCAGCCTCATTCTTTCCTAATACTATCACTCTAGGATGTGCATAAACCAGAAAAAAATGGGAGGAGCAACACCTTTTGCTAGCAAAAGCACCAAGGTAAAGTTAGACTTGTCCAAAATATGCAGAAATAAATTATGCACAGCACATTTCATGCATGTAGGTGTTTGCAGGGTCATTCTAACTGCTTATAAATTGTTTGGTTTTAAACTATTTTGGAAAAATAGCTTAAAACCCTATAAAACTATCACTGTCTATTCTAACTGTAATCTACTATAAGAGCATTATAGCAAAAACCTGTAAAAGGTCAAACTCAAATTAGTGATTTGAAAAATCCCAAAAATTTTTTTGTGATTTTTATAAGAAAAATCAGGCTCTTATTGAAGCCTGATATGAACTTGCTCAATAATAATAATGCTGCAGGAGCATGTACATTTCCCTAGTACTCTGTGTGACAGTTTCCACTGAGACAAAAGAAAACAACACAAACCCAAAAAATTATTCTAAAAACACGTATACCTATACATCCCACCACAGTCTATGCTAAATATCAATGGAAACTTACTGCCAAAGTTACAATAAAACAGCAGTACTAAAGCAACATCATTACACTATTGAGTATCTACATGTACTAGTCACTATCTACATGTACTATCTACTGCTGGTCACACTTGACAGCAAGGATTCTCTGCAACTTTTTAACTGTATAGCCACATCTCGACTACCTCAGTTATTTTGCCTCTATTTAGCTCTCTGAGCTTTCCAAAATCTGCAATGCATTTATAATTTATGTGCTGGGTGGATGGGCCACAGCTTTGGCAAGGGAGAAAGTGATCAAGAAATATGTCTCATTTAAGCAGTGAACTGGTTCACACTGAAGCCAAGAAGCTGAGGCAAAGACAGCCCTACCAAAAATTGTCACTTTGATCTTGGAATGTGCAAGCCTAGGCATTAGCAGCAGCGTGAACTTTTGTTTTAAAAGACTGCAAGTCAACTCTCCAAGGTTTAACCTGATCGCTGAAGACAGTGTTTTTTGAGGACTTCTTTTTCCTTCAAGTATGGCTGTAGGATGAATGTGATGTCATCAGCAGTGCACTTCAGATCAGACAAGTGAGTAGTTTTGAGGTTTTATGCACCAGCATTTGCTGTAATGAACTGAGGTGTCCAGTGTACGGTACTGAATGTACTAATGATACTCTGCATCCTGATGGCACTGAGGCTTTCTTAGACTTCTTATCCCTATAAGAAACTAAGCTCTTAGCACTGATTAATAGGACAAAACCAATAGTCCAAAGTCAGAATGAAGGAGGTTTGCAGGACTGTTCACTGGGTATTGATAAGTGTACTGTAGAAAGGAAGTTACATTTTGCTTTTATGTGGTATATTCACAGGAGTATCAGAATGAAGCAGATTCACTTGCCTAATAAATATTAGTTAAGACACACATACTGTATTAGGTAGCCTTCACTAGAATATATACAAGTCATAAACTAAGGCATAAATAAAAAGGGATATATATATATATATGTGTGTGTGTGTGTGTGTGTGTGTGTGTGTGTGTGTGTGTGTGTGAGTGTCATGGTTTAGGAACGTTACTCCCCAATTCAGTTCTCCCAAAGAGAATCCAAACCACACTTTTACTTGCTCCCCCTTTTACCCTCCCTCTTCCCACTCTGGCAGGATGGAGTTGAGAATTGGAGGCACAAAAGGTGAAAGTCACGGGGTGAGATAAGAACAATTGACTGCAATGAGATATGAAAGCAAATAGTAACACACCAATACTAATAACATAAAGTGTAAGATAAAGAAATGATCTACACAGAAAACCTGCTGTGGTGGGTTGACCTTGGCTGGACGCCAGGTGCCCACCAAGACGCTCTATCACTTCCCTTCCCAACCTGACAAGGGGGAAAGAATAAGATGTAAAACGACCTGTAGATTGGAATAAGGCAGGTTACCAAAGCAAAAGAGAAAATTTGCATGTGCACAAGTGAAGAGGAAAATAACAAGGTTTATTCTCTACTTCCCATTAGCAAGCGGTGTTTGGCTATTTTCCTGGGAAGCAGGGCTTCTGCACATGGAGTGGTTGTTCCAGAAGGCAAACACTGTAAACAATTAATGCCTCCCCCCCTTCCTCCTCCTTTTATATCTGAGCTGAGGTCGTATGGTATGGAATATCCCTTTGCTTAGTTTGGGTCATTTGGTCTCCTTGTGTCCCCTCCCAGGATCTTGCCCGTCCCTCCGTCCTCCCTCCTTTCAATGGGGTGTGCAGGGGGAGGAATGTCAAGAGACAGTGCTGATGCTGTGGGTGCTCTGCTCAGCAGTACCAAAACACTGGTGTGTTATCAACACCCTTCTAGACACCAATGCAAAGCACGGCACTCTGAGGGCTGCTATGAGGAAATGAATTCCATGTCAGCCACACTGAATACACTCACGACAAATACCAACTGGCTCCTCCCCACCACGCCTTCTCCCAGCCTGAAACCACATCCTCCTTCTCGGGAGCAAGAGTCCCTTATTCCCACTCCTTGCAAAGCCATGAGGTGGTATCAAATAACATCTGGGCCTTAGCCACATCCCCCTCTTGGCTACTGTAAAAAATTAACCAAGTCCTGGCCAAACCAAGGACAATATGGGTATATATGTATAAGCTATAAATCTGCAATTGGTATAGCCTAATACCAGGCTACCAGGTTCCAGATAGGAACTTAAGGAAATGCTAGTTTCACATAAACGCATACAAGATCTTGAGATATGGAATGAGGATGTACATCAAATGGACCATTTGGCAGGTGTATGCTCTCCTTTGAAGAAAAGTTTTCATCAAACAAAGCAGTGAAGGATGGGTCATGTGTGCCTCGGAATTATCAGTTTGATATAAATGAATACTCTTCCAAAGGAGAACAACAAGAAACAACATTCCCAAGGCACTCCAGTCACTAAACAATAAGCATCATGTCATCACTGACAGTTACCTTCCTTATATCACTTGTCATATCTGCACATTTGTATCTGGAAAGATACAAATTTTGTTATCAATTCTGATATTCAGCATGCATATGAGGATGAAAAATAATTTGCTGACATGTCTTTCAAGCCCTGCATGCTTAGGTTCACACTTCCACGAAACTTTCAGTTAAAATTACTTTTGTATACTCATGTAAGTTTTTATGCATCTGTTCCTTACAGTACTGGGATATTTATTTATTTGAAGTCTAACAACTGAGCAAAATGACTGCATTAATTTTGTCTAGCTTCTTGGCTGACCACCAGATTAGTTCCAACTCTGCAAACAAATGGTTTAACACCTCTTTTTTTTGAACAGTCATTGGGTAATTTCCTGTCTAAAACTGTTGAGCCTCTATAGATAACAGCATCAAATTCATAAATTTATCACACATAGTTGCATATCTTCTGAAATAATTGGTTCACTTTTCCATTAATTTCCCAGGTAGTTGCTCAAATCATTACCGTTGACACTGCTTAGCTGGCATATCTTCATCCAAGCAACTTTTTTTTAAGCTCATTCTTAAAATAACCTCAACTTGAGATCATCAAGCACAGTTGTCATTTAGGAGCAAAAATAAATGCTTCTCTATCTACCAACAACAAAAATTTACCCTAAATTATCAACCCATAGCACAATTTCTACCTTAAGGGCACAGATCTGAGTCAGGAGCTAAATTTGAGCTGGAAAACTAGAAAGTTGTGTGGCAGTCAGCACAGACCAATTCACAGCAAGTACAAGAAACTTCTTCCCCTTCAATTTCAGTATTTCTAAACCTCATGAGGCAAAAACCACTTTGCCCTGGAGATGGCTTCATCTACCCCAAGGAAATCAGACACGTTGTATACTACACACAAGTGTAAGCTGCATGGTTGATGAACTAGCAAAAATATGATACTGTGGGGTTTTATTTACAGCAGTTTAAGCTTTTCTTAATATAACTTACCTAAGTACAATTTAGGTACACAATTTCCAAACACCTCTTGAACTCTGTCAGTCTTGGTGCCGTGACCACTTCTCTGGGGAGCCTGTCCCAGTGCCCAACCACCCTCTGGGTGAAGAATCTTTTTCTAATATCCAACATAAACCTCCCCTGACACAACTTCAGGCTGTTCCCTCGGGTCCTGTCACTGGTCACCACAGAGAAGTGATCACTGTCTGCCCCTCCTCTTCCCCTCACAAAGAGCCTTGGGGAACACCACTTGTGACTAGCTTCCAGCTGGATGTAACTCATTCACCACCACTCTCTGGGCTCAGCCATCCAGCCAGTTTTTTACCCAGCAGTGTGTCCTAGTTAGAATAGCTGGGACCAGTTCATCACTGGATGGGTGTAACCCAAAACTGTGTATTCTATAGCCTTCCATGCCATTTCCCAGAAACTGGTATCAATAGACCATTTACACCCTCTGCCCAGAGCAGCCTGACTCCTTAGGCTATAAACTGGGTGTTAAGAGGCCTGCAAGATAAGAGAATGCTCCTGTCCTCACACCCATCGTGGAACTCCCTGCCCTGAGGGAGGTACTGGGCATTCCTGCCTGAACTGGAGGATATAAATAATCTTAGAGTCTTGGGACTTTTTTAACCACTCGTGAGATCCAGAGGAAGACTGCAGATCATTGCTCTCAACCAGACTGCAGACCACCACTCTCGACTGGACTGCAACCACCACTTTTCAACCAGACTGCAATCACCACTCTTGACCAGAGTGCAACAGCACTCTCACCAGCAGGTTTTTTCCTCTCCTTTTACTTTGGACTCAGGGGGCCCAAAGAACACCACTCTGTTCATGCCCCAGGGTGCTGGGTTATACATTTGGGTTTTGTGGGTTAAAACCAACTGTTTGTCTATATAATCGTATTTAGTGTATTATTTTATTAAATTGTTATTCTGACTTATAATCTCTCCTTTGAGTTGAGTTCATTTCCCCTGTTGGTTTACCTTTAAACCAGCACACAGTGTCCCCGCCCAAGCTATGAGTCTGAGTTTCTCCAGGAAAACGCTGTGGGAAATGGTCAAAGGCTTTACTAAATACTACGTAGACAACATCCACAGCTTTTCCCTCATCCTCTGAGTCACTTTGTCATAGAAGAAGATGTGGTTGGTCAAGCAGGACCCGCCTTTCATAATCACATCCTTAAGCAAGAAAATAAATGTATTAGATGGTAATTAACACTGAACTGGCAGTGAGAACTTCTGCTGCTTCGTTTTTAAATAGAACACAATATTAAATTTAATTTTCAACAAGAATTGAAACACTTGAATTAAAATGGCAATATTTGACAGCACCATAAGAGATATTGTGCTTTTCCTAAGTATCTATAAAAATATATTGGCACTTTCCTTCAAATAACAAATGAACACTGAAACCCGACTACTGTAAACATGTTTAACTTTCAACAGATTTCTGCAGACCACCTCTACAGTTTTAAGGAACTATTAAGGTTTAATATCAGAGAACAATCTTGAATTCTTTACTAAGTATTTACTCCCTAACAAACTCGTTTAGATAGTTTGACGTAAGATGAAAAAAAAACAAAACCTAATAAACAAGTTCTAAAGCAAGGAATCTCATTCAGTTAAATAAAAAAACCCCCTCCACTCTCCTGGTATTCCATCAATTACAAGTACACCAATGCCGTTCAGATTTTTCTGCTGATGTTTTTCAATCGGTTTTTCTCACATTTCAATATTCAAAGAAGTTAACAGATGTAATTTGAAAGTTTATCTTTCAGCAGAAGGTAAGGGAGAAAGTAAACGGGCTATTCATGTTATCAGAAGTGGCAGATAGAGAATAAGAGTCCCCAAAACAATCAATGGCAAAGGAAAACACAAAAAGCATTATCACCAAGAGAGGTGTAAGAGCATTAACGGATTGCAGAGTAGACAGAAATTTGGCATGCGGTACAACAAAAAATATCTAAGAAAGTGAAACAGAAGTAGAACAGTAACTAATTGTTTGCATCTACAGGAATAAGATTCAGCTCCAGACATCTACATCCAGACGTCTCCCATTATTGTCAGTGGAGGTCAATGCAATCAGAGGAGTCTGGGGAGCAATTCCATTTGCCCTAACATAGGCAGCTAGGGGCTCGTTAAATAAATTATTCTCCACCACAACACTATTGACTGTATAGGCTAGATCTCTACTGATCATAATGGCAGCTTATAATCCAAATGTAAAGAATATGTATACCAAGGAAAAATTCAAGAAAAGAAATTCAGTAAGTCTGTATTAAAACTTGGAGAAATCCTTCCTTATATGTATACCACAGCAGCATGTATTAGAAGTTTCCAGAGAAGATGCATGAAGACAGTCAAGGGACCCCTGCAAAGTCTAAAAACTGATTTCCTACTGCTTATTCAAGTTGTATCAATACCCAAAACAAGAACACTCCCATATAATGTTCTGTAGTTTTATTTGAGCACAGTGAACACGTAACGTATTTACAGACTCACGTAGCTCATGATACTATGACCATATGCTGTAGCATATACTGTAACCCAGACTAACATGTACAATAAAAACCTAAACATATGGGGAAAGAATAGGAAAGAAAATGGATGTCAGCGTGGAGACGTGTCACTTTGTGAAGAAACATGAAATGCATCCAGTTAGACTCTGATTATAAGACTAACCAGCAATAAAATGCAGGACTGGGATGTGACGTTCAAGCTGCACGCTGACAGAGGGTTTATTATTCTCACTAGTCCATCACAACATCTTCAAGGATAGGGATGAGAAGACACCCTTTATCAGACCAGATAGGTCTGCAATAGGCCAAATCTGGAATGGATTTTGGAAGAGATTTAGAGTAAAGTCCCTACTTTTGGTTCCAGCTCATACCTGAGGTACTTAAAATATCTGCTTCTTGAAAAATAGTCCAAAATGTTACCATGTCCAATTGTTATCGTTTAACTCAACAGTCTGGCATAGTAGGCTCCTTCATTCTAGGGATAGTAGTTTTCCTCATAAGGAAGGAGAAAGAGCATACCAGAAATCAAAGCTATCCAAGTACCTATACTACAATTTGAAAATTTAGCAGGACATGAGGACTTCCCAGGTTGTTGGGACAGCGGAAGAAAAACTCACAAATGAGAGAAGGTCTGAGGAAAAATTGTCTTGGCCATTCCAGACAATCTCAATTAGAAGGACTTGCCACATTTTGAACAGGACTCTTGGTATTAAAACAACAGATGTTTCAAAGCACAGCACCAGAAATGAGCCCAAGTGAACAGTGCATATTGGCCTGCTCTTGAAGAGTGCTCCTGGTAAGAGCTGCAATTCACCTTTGCTAGGATGCTCTAGATAAATTGATCACCGGAAAAAAAAAATCAAATAATTCTTAAAATAAAACTACAAGGAGGCTGAGTAATTAATATATTTCCTCAGGTTGATAAGTATTCCTTAAGTGTACCCTAGAAACATGTAGACTTAACTTTTTTGATGCAGTAATAAAAGAATGAAAAAAGGCATTAAAACACAAAACCATACATGGATAATTGATGTTTGTCAACCCCTATGAACATAGAGAGATATTAGCCTCTGTGTGATGATGCTAGATATTGGAGCTCTCCAAACAGCATAGTTTGGCTCAAGATTGCTGGCATTCTCTCTGTAAAAACTCTGCTGTAAAAACAGATTTTTTTTTTATTAACAGCCCAATAAAAGACAAAATTACATTTTAAGATAATGATCAAGGAAAACAAAAGTGAAGAAAAGCAGAGAGGAGCCCTTGCTGTCATAATAAAGAGAACTGCTTACATATAAGGAACATTTTATATTCTATCTTATGTAAAATGCACTATAATCAAGATGTATTTGAACTCTAGACTGCAATTATGACAAAAGCCTTTCTGCGTTCGACAGAAGAAAGCTTGTTTTAGAAATACACAAGACTATTTTCCTATCTTTTTTTTTTAAACTTTTGTTAATTCATCATTAAAAGATGACTTGACTAAAAGATTACCTGACTGCAGGGAGAATGGGAACAGAAGAATAAAGAAGGTCTGGCTCAGAAGTAACTTCTGTTACTCAGAAGTAACACGCACTTAATTTTATAGTGCCTGCTGTAAAGCTCTAAAACCAGGGAAATAACTCTGGTAACAAAGTACAAGAAGGAGCCCAACTATTGTAATTGCTTTTTTAAAAAAAAGTTACTTAGAGTTTCACTAGTATTGCCCCAGTTCTGATGCACCAAACCCAACTCCATTAAGTAGATGAATCAGAAAAAGAAAATAATTGGCATTTAAACATAAAACTTGCCATAAAGACCACATGCTTCTGCTCCCACATGTGCAGCAGGGAACCAAAAGAAAAGAAAAAGAAAACAAAAAAAACCAAATTATATTTGAGGGACATTGTGTTTTTCTCCTTTCTGAGTGGACTTAAAGAGAGATACAGGAAACAGTAAAAGCTCAGAGCACACCACATTACAAAGAATTCAGTGTCACAGCTAAATAGCATTGTACATTTCATACAAAATCAGAACACAAACTTCTTTCAAGAAGTAGTAACCTCTATCATGTTGAAATACTTAAGCCATATCATGGTAATTTCACTTTCCTAAATCAATATATTAAATTTTCAAAACACAATTGTGCATAGAACAAATAATCTATGAGCTGTTTTGTCTTTATTCATCAGCAGATTTTAAAGACGTGGCAGAATGTTAAATTAATTCTGAAAGCAAAAGTACATTTTTATTTACATTGTGCCTACTGTGGTATATCAGCAGAGTGCACATTTGATACAACATGCTGCTTTTCTGGATGACCGAATATGAAATACAGCCATAATTTACTGGCTGAATATAGACAGATGGAATATGACAGTTATATGATATTACAACAATTACACAGACATTATCAAACAAGAAGGCAAAGTATACAGGATTCTGGGATTTGCTTTGGAAGTTAGTTTATTTGAATGCTTAATAAAATAATTTAAAAATATTCTTATAAACAATTATATCAAGATTGAGAAACTATTCTATCGAAACTTTTCTGTTCAAAAAGCAGAGGAACTCAACTGGAAGAGACCTGCTATGCAATTCAGCTTGCCATTCAGGTGATACAGACCAAAAGATTTGCATCTCAAAGCCAGTTATCCCCAGTCTTACTTGGGGTAAATAGCCAAAGAGCTTAAGTACAATAACTGGTGGTGTGTGTGGCAACATACCACAGGTATTTTTCAGCAGATGGCTAGAGAGAGAGCTGTATGGTTAAGATGTTCGAAAGACCCAGCTAAAGGTTCTATATTTGGTGACATTCAGATCCTTCACAATCCCTCAACACAGAAATTTATCAACCAGATAGGTAAATCCATCCATTACTTTTCTTAAAATGTCATGGAATGACTTTCTCGCTGCTGCTGTGAGTGCCAATAAAAGAGAAACCTCTTCTGACAAGTACACAGTCTTTCTACACCTATAATAAAGTGCAAGACTGACAAGCAGTTCAAGACTACAAAAGGAATCTTACAAAATTCAAGGTCTGGCTTCAACATCTGTTTTTATACATACAATTCTAAAAAGACACTACAGCATGGAATATCTACAGCAATGTGTGTTGCTGGGAATAAAACAAGTCATAAGAGAGCAGATTCTGATCTAAATTAGTTTTAGTACAGGAAAGATAATTATTGCTTTCACTCTTTTCAGTGCAAGAACCTTATCACTAATCAGCTCATACATTAGCTTACTAAACATAGATTTTGGTGCCTAATATGTAACAACTACAAAAACTGATCCTATTTCTTTTTACGGTAGCTAGTACAGTTAAAAACATCACTAAAATTATGCCAGCACTGTAATTGATGTCCTGGAAGAGCAATTATGTAGCTAGAGCTCTTCTCTGTCCTCAAGACATGCCACAGGCTGCAAGACTGTCCAAAATTTTCCCTTTTAATGCAAGTCATATGATGAAAACTGAAAATCAAAAGTAAAGGCAGATACATTTTTAACAGGTTAAAAAAAAGCTGAACAAATGAAAGTACTTTAAAGTGAATAATCATGGGAAAATGCCACCATAACTTTGGCTTCACAACAAAGACTGGAGAATTCCAGTTTTAACTAGAATAATTAAGAAAATTGAAAAGCACAATCGCGTGCTTGGAGTGAAAGAGCACACATTTTCACCATAGTACTTATTATTGTGATCCCTATTTATGTGCCCACACAATAACCTTCATGTATATCATAGTTTAATATTGTATTATGTTTCCTAGTCTGTATCATCAGATGGTCTATTAGAATAACACCCATGAAACAAAAATAAGGTGAAAAATAATGGTTTTATAACAAGTCCATTTCTTTTAAGAAATACTGCTTTAAGATTTTGAATCTATTATGCAAAAACTAACACTTTTTTAATTATAAGGTTTTTTAAAAAACAAAGTTTCTGTAACAAAAAATTAAAATATAAAATGACACTGAAATGGATTTTTATCAATATTCAATAAGCTTAGATAACTGTAAGATACACTGATATGCTGATTTGTAATTTGAGACTTGAGAAAAGAAAGTTTCAGAGGGAAATACACAGAAATATGACTGAGCTTAATATGCATCCACATTAGCTACAGAGCATAATTAAAACGTAATTATGGCCCAAAGACACTTCCATTTTAGCATCCTTTGATAAATCTTGGGTTTCAAAGGTCAGGCAGTATTGTTTGAAGTAAAATAAATCCCTACAAGTAAGGGGTAAAGAAGTGTTTGGTTTGGTTTTATTCCTTATAGAGCTCAGAACTCCAGATGTGGCAGTCAAAACAAAATTCTAATGCACACTGAAAGAAAACAGTACCAAATGAAGTTGCAGATTATTCACCCGCCAAAAGGAACTGAAACAGCATCTACCACTGGGAGGTGGGGGGTGAGTCTGTGTGTTTGTTTATATATTTATGTTTACATAAAGTTATAAGTTAACAGTACCTTTTCAGGGATGACGATGTACATAGCTTATGGGCAAGAATGGTGAAAAAATGTATTACTTTCATCTTATTTTCCTGAAGTAAGAGGTAGGACACTTCCACCAAGCATCACAAAGAATACCTGATCTTATATTCACATCTGATTTCTCATCATCTGACTTCCTATATGTCAGCCAGAGCTACGATGTGCTTAATTTACTTGTCTAATTTGGAAATAAAAGTAAAATAAACTATAAGACGAACAGCCACAGAACAAGTCTATATTTTTAGTTTATTAAAGAGACCAGAGCAGTAACACCTACAAACTTGCATATATTTGTGTGAAGACTGTGAACAATGTAGATGCTGCTGGTAAATCCCTTTGCATCAAAGTCAGAATTTTTTATCTGTCAGGAAAGCAGAATCGTACCAACTGCTTTATAAAACTTGTATCATTAATCCTATCAGGCATCCATAAATACAAGATGGCATGTTATTTTAATGACAGCAATTTCATACTATTATTTGTATCTAAGTCCTAATAAAAATCAATATCTGATGCAAACTTTATTTTGATTTGATCTCACAATGTTTAATTAAACAGGAAGCACAAAGTTATCTCTAGCTCTGATTACATGAGCTAATTTTCTGCAGTCTTTACAGAGTGGTTGTGTCCACATGACTAAATAGAAGTAACACTGACAGCGCTAATAGGGACTTCCCCTTAGCCAAGGGCCAGGGTTATATCTTTACAGGCACTGCTAATCATATATACATTTGATACAGTCAGTGAGGAATCTTAGCAGATGACTTAGCAGAATTTAACAGTACTCTGCAAGAAGTTATTCAAGTATGACGACAGAATCATTTAGGATAGAAAAGACCTCTAAGATCGAGTCCAATCATAAACCTAACACTGCCAAATCCACCACTAAGCCAGGTCCCTCAGCATTCTGCTTCTTGGAATACAATCAAATGCAACTCCTGTGAGTGTGCGTTCTCAGTCCTCTCGATTCCAGAATCCATGACAGATCTCCTTCCTACTGCTTTGGTCAATAGGTATACAAAACAAACTGACAGAAACTAAGTCATGCAGACCAGTGTGTCAGTAATATGTTAGCAGTACTCAGATAAGCTTTCAAAATTCTGAAACCCTCTAAAAGAGAAGGGAGTAGAATGCTAGCAAGCACAAATGGATGTGCACAGCACACAAAGGACAAGTTCCCACCTATAAAACACAACTTTAAATAAAAATGATAATATATGATTGCAACAATCTTGTTTAGAATTAACACACATACTATGAGACATTATGCCAAAAATAACCCAATTTTAATGGCAATTGAAGCTTATTTTCATTCAGCTAAAGAATTCAACATATAATAATGTTGCAAATGGAATGTAATTTTACCAATAAATACTAAAAATTATTCACTCAAAATCTTTAAAATCCACTTTTTCTACCTCACTACAACTAGAGCATGAAATCATAAATTCCAAATTACCAAAGACAAATACAGATAGCAAGTGGTTCTACTGAAACTAATTTTTACAGTCACTGGTGGAAGGAAAAAAAATATTTTTCATTTTATGATAAGTTTAACACAAAAATACAATTTAATCAAGAAATTGAATATCCAGACCCCTGATAACTGATGAAAGCAAGAACAATGCTCTTTACGATATTAATGCCTCATTACCATGACATACTACTCCACTTGTAGTGAATTCAGGAGATTTTACAGCTAATACATGTTGCATATTTATTAAACATTTTTTTAATATATCATAGAAGAGAAAAAACATTTTTTTTCAGGTTCTATAGTAGCCTTTATTTATCTCAGGAGAATTCAAGCCTGGCTACCTATTTACATGACTGATGTATAATTTTTTAAAAATGAGATTTTAATCCACATAGAGGGATTTCAATTATATTTAAACTTTTATCTCTTAGATATTAAATATGGAGGCTTGCTGTTCAACATGCTTCAGATTTGTAAAGTTTAAATAATTCAAGAATAAAAGTAACAAGTTACATTCAATTAAAATTAAAAATGCGACAAAATAAAGATCCTTTTCTGATTTATGAATCAAAAGATGTTCCCAAAATAGTAGGCAGCAATACCCAATATAAAGGGGGCAAGTAAAAAATAAAAATCTAACAGCAAATCAGCCCCCAAATCTCAAACAAATGAGAAAGTAAAATACCAAAACCAAACATAACCAACTGATTGATAAAGAAAATATTCCTAGGGATTTGAGGAGGTGGAGGTTATTTTAAAGAACCACGCATTATAAATTGGAATAGTTGGAGACAGATTGGGATAAACTGGGGATAGTTGTACATGCTTAAAAGCACTGACCTGGCAGATTATCAATTGTCTATTTCTATTTTCATTTAAATACACAGGGCTTTTTAATGATATAATTGTATAGACTGACAAAGCATTAGAGCATAAGCACTTCCAATGTATATCTATAAATTACATTTGTTTATTCCTTACAATCTTGTCTCCCTCTAGTGCCTGGCTCTCACAAAAATGTACTTCCACCTGGATTCAGACTTGTCTGCAGAATCACAGGGTAATTCAGGCTGGAAAGGATTTCATGAGATCTCAAGTCCAGGCTTACTCTCACAGAATTTCTGGCTGGCCTTGGCAGAAACATTCATCACCAGCTGTTTGCAATCAAGGTAAAGTCTCACTTAACTCCAGACTCAAGAACCCCCTAAGATCATCTGGAAAAAAAATTGAAGAGCCAAGAAAATCAAGTCACTGGAACTATCTCATTGGGACGTATCTTCATCCCAAAGTTTCATCACTTAAAAGAGTAGGAGACTTATTCCTTTGCATATTGATGCACTATATGGCCATCACATTGTCTGTCCTCAGTTTCATACAAGATCATCATGTGTGGAAGAAACATCTAAAAAAATATTAATCAACTGAAGTTCAAAAGTTTAATTATCAAGGGTTTGTTTCTTTACCAACAACAGACTCTGATCAAGGTTTAATCTGTGTAAACTTTTCTCTTTCCTCTTCCAACAAAATGGCTTGTCATGAGGACCTTCACTAGGGGGAAGGGATGAAGAGGAATCTCTGACCACAAGAAAACTACCTGCTTCTTGCCATTTGTGATCAACTGCTATAGAAAACAACAAGCCATATGAAACTGCAGTAAGTTGATTTGGAAAACTGAGTCAGAAAGAATGAGATGCTCCACTAGCCTGAGCGTCGCCACATCTGAGGAAAGAGTCCGAAAATACAAGGGCTAAAGAGCCATGCCTTTTTTTCAATAAGAAGACACAAGGACAAGAAAGCTTTTCTATCATCAGGATAATTTTTAGTAACACTTAAGTTCTGGAGATTTATTAAATAAATAAACCCCCAAACTCATGTACAGTTATAAGATGCACCTCAGTAGTATATGCAACAATAATAAAAGCCAATGCCATATCAAATTGCAATATCAAAGGAATTATTTTTCAACACAGAAGTGCACAACTAGCAACTGTTCTTCTGTACACAGCAGTAAATAATCAGAGTACTAGAAGAGAGCATTTTGTACCACCATACACCAATTACTGCTAAGAAAGAGAATATATATCACAAGTATATATACAGCAAAAGAAAGCAAAAAGTGATGGGCTGCCTTAAAGTCTCCCATCTGTATCAAAACCAAGATTCCAAGCTATTAGCTAAAGAAGTAACTGAATAATCCCTCAAAGAAACTGATTCTCCATCCCTTCTTTCCTTTGTTTGAAGTACTGCATTATCTTTCAACTCTTCCTTTTCACATTCACAGACTAATCATACAAAAATATCTGAAACCAGTAACAACCAATTAATGATCTCCACTATAATGATCTTTACGACTAAGGACTTTATTTTCAACTATTAAATAATTTTTACATATGTACTGTAATTATTTCATTTGTCTTGTCATCTTATTACTTTTGTATTTCAAGTATTTTTAAAGCACACTGGAGTTACGTGTTCCCCTACCCCCCCACTACGTTTTCGGATTGGATGGGGAGTTTTTAAGCATGAAGGACAGAATGCGAAAGAATCTATGAGAATTAATATCTGTTTGGAGTAAGATTATAATTTATAGAAAAAACAAACCAGTCTTAAAACAATACTGAGGTTATGAAGCCAATTGGCACAACCATTCAGTCAGAAGTAACGCATCTACCATTATTTGGCAGTTGATCCTTTCATCTGAACAAGAATAATTCACCATTTAGGCACTCTTAACCTAGCAATCTGCAGAGTAATTTTAATTGCAGTGGCTAAACAAAAAAAAAGGTTCATTTTGCACTCTGCATTTGTCTCTTTGTGAACATGCCAGCACATGATCATTCCTCATCACCCCACCAACAGAGCATATGTACCAGTTTCAGTGCTTTCTTTATAGGCAGTACTTGATTATTTTTTTCCCCCACTAACTACATGGTGTCACACTTCACTTACAATATACTTCACAGATTCCTCTCTAAAGGTAAAATATAATTTCTTAAAAATTTTTCTGCGGTGTTCTTATCAATGAGCCCTGAGGCATGTTCACATCAGTGATTCAGAACCCAGGAGATCTTTTTGGTGCAAATTGTCAATGTGCCTACACTTAGCCTGGAGACATGCACGCCAGTTTGCTGCTGATGTGTTCAAGGTAACTTCTATCCCACTAAAGATTGAAGTTGTTTGCCAAGAATTCTTTGGATTGAGAACTGGCATAGATGTTGCATCCATTAAAAACAAATGCGAACAAACAATTTTGAAATCATAACCACTTGAAACAAATTGAACACTCCATTTTTGCAAAATACCAGTTGGTAGCTACATAATTAACCTTAATATTTAGAAAGTATCGCATGTGTATATTCACAATACTCCAGTAGGATAAAACAGTATAATTATCTCCACTCTACAGGAAAGAAACAATGGCATGAATGCCAGAAAACAAAAATGTCAAAAGAAGAAAATACCAATAACAGTTGTATTAATCCTCATTTTTTCAGGACATTAAACATTGTACGACATTTTACTGTGAAAAATTACAGGCCTCTAATTTCAGTTGGAGGTGTGAAAAATTAGTTTTCTTTTTTACCCCAGTTTGAAGCTCATTTTCTAGAACTTGAGAAGAACCAAAATTACATGGAAAAAGAAGCCTGCTTGTGACAAATGCAGTAACTACAACCCCTTGCTTAATTCACAATATGCTAACTTCTGAAGCTAAACATAGGATTATAAAACTTCATTTATTTCTAGGGCCTATTAACAAAGATGCTACAGTAGAAAGTCATAAACCTGTGATTGAAAATAGGATCCAAGGTGCATACATATCTTCATACATGTGCATGTACATACTCAGTCAAAGCTCAAGTAGGTGGAATCAGGTATGTTCTCCCAATATTCTTTGAAAATAGAAATAACAAATGTGTATCTTTATACAGTTATTGTTTCTAATAGCTTGCTTTTATTCTTTCAGTTTCCTTTAAGCATAGGAAATGGCAATTGAAAAGTCTGGATTTTCCTGAATTCAACTACTGTCATGGGTTGACCCTGGTTGGATCTCAGGTGCCTACCAAAGCTGCTCTATCACTCCCCTCCTCAGCTGGGCAGGGGAGAGAAAATAAAACAAAGGGCTCATGGGTTGGGATAAGGATGGGGAGAGATCACTCACCAGTTACTGTCACAGGCAAAAGACTTGACTTGGGGAAAAGTTAATATATTACCTATCAAATAAGAGTAGGGTAATGAGAAATAAAACTTAAAACACCTTCCCCCCCACCCCTCCCTTCTTCCTGGGTTTGGCTTCACTCCTGATTTTCCCACTCGATGCAGGGGGACAGGAAATGGGAGTTCCGGTCAGTTCATCACATGTTGTCTCTGCCACTCCTTCCTCTTCAGGTGAAGGACTCCTCACACTCTTCCCCTGTTCTAGTGTGTGGTCCTTCCCATGGGAGACACTCCTCCACGAACTTCACCAACATGAGTCCTTCCCACAGGCTACAGTTCTTCACAAACTGTTCCAACATGGGTATCACCTTCCATGGGTGCAGTCCTTTAGGAACAGACTGTTTTAGCATGGGTCCCCCATGGGGTCACAAGTCCTGCCAGCAAACCTGCTCCAGAGTGGGCTCCTCTCTCCCTGGCGTTACATGTCCTTGCCAGGAGCCTGCTTCAGCATAAGCTTCCTATGGAATCACAGCCTCCTTTGGGCATCTACCTACTCTGGCCTGGGGTCCTCCATGAGCTACAGGTGGATCTCTGCTCCACCACAGACCTCCACGGAAGGAGCTGTCCCAGTTGCTTCACCATGCTCTGCATCACAGGCTGCAGGGGAATCTCTGCTCTGGTGCCTGGAGCACCTCCTCCTCCCCCTCCTTCTCCACTGACCGTGGGGTCTGCAGAGGTGTTCCTCTCACATAGTCTCAACTTTTCTCTCTCTGGATGAAGCTGCTATTGCACAAAATTTTTCTTCCTCCTTCTTGAATATGTTCAGAATGTCCCAGAGTTGCTATGCCCATCACTGATGGGCTTGGCCTGGGCCAGTGATCTTGGAGCCAGCTGGCATTGGCTCTGCCGGACATGAAGAAAGTTTCTAGCAACTTCTCACAGAAGCCATATCCCTGTAGCCTCATCCCCTACCAAAACCTGGCCATGCAAATTCAATACAACTAGGAAGTAATTGGCATTCCACTAAAAATTTTATTACCTCTCTTCAGAGCTGTTCTTGAAACTTTTCTACAGAAATGTATTTTGGATTTCTTTTTTAACAAATTAAGTATCTCCTCTTAAATCATAACATATAAGGAGCTAGAAAAAATGAGGCAGCCTACTTCATTCTACCTAAGCTGTTCAAGTTAAAGAGGAGGTCACAATCCTTCAAAAATTAGCACACATTTTTCATGCTCTCAAAGAGATAGCATATATATATGTTACACCTTCCTCACTCATGATACTATCAAAAATATTAGCAAGGGTTAGGCCAATGAATATGTCAATAATGCCTCCCATTGCACCGAACAGCATTTTTTCACCATTTCCTTGAACATATTGTTCTGTCTCCATTCTTCTCCAGTTTCTTTTTTTATTCTTAGACTGTAAATTTGCTAAGGCAAGCCTACCTCACACACAGATGTCTAATTAATATACTTTTTAATCAACCAACAAAAAAAGCTAACCTTGTCTTTCAGATGTTTGTGGTCACTTACCTGCTTGGTGAATTAATTTAGCCATATAATACCTGTATTTCACAAAGGACATCGGCTTCCTAGCAATCTAATGGTAAAGTAAGATATTTCTAGTATTCATCAATAAAAAGCCTCTTTGTAGCTTGCCTTCTTTATCCATAGTTCAGGTAAATGCCCAACAAAATTACTACGATCATAAGCAAAAAGAGAGGAAAAAAAAGCCACCTTTAAAATACATTACTGTGCCTTTTGCCCAATTACTTACTTTAACAAGCAGCTATTCAAATCTGTAACGCAACGTACACATCAACTACATCCTCACATTCACATATTTAGATATTTTTCATTTGTTGAGTTACCTTATCTGCATCCACTTTTCCTCTGATAAATTCCCTCTTCCAGAACTCCAGTGCCTGTTCCAGAGTCAGGCCGATGCCCTTTAGGAACAGCCCATACTGCATCCGCCCCCCGTGACGGAGGTGGTGGCTGTCGCGCAGCGCTTTGTGCAACTGCCGCATGCAGAGAGGGAACGACTTCACAGAAAGCTGGCAAGAGAAAAATTCCTGTTTAGGGCATACTGATCATTTAATTTGTAGGATACATGCTTCCTGTGATTATTAACTAGCTCCACTTGAAAATGTCAATGGCTGGAAGAAAAGCTATGCGTGTACAGAGAGCTTTGGGACTGACCATAACACAAGTGGGTCCGTAAGCCATCAAATCCAACAACCATCTCAAAAGCCAAAGGACAGAGGGGTACAGACTATCTTCAGCTACAAAGTAACACAGGTTTAATTGCTGCCAGGAAACATATATCTACAATTCCATTACAATATTTCTTGTCTCTTCCTTATTTCAGCTGCTGGAACGGCAAAGTGACCTATGATAAGAGTTCCTGGGGGCTAGGGAAGGGGACTTTTTTCTAAAAAACATCTTTGAAAAACAACAAGCAAGAGTAAAATTCCTTGCAACTAATCTGCAGGTTTTACTCCCTGAAAAATACTATTTGGCATAAAGCAAGATCTCAGAGAACAGAAAACATGTAACATTCAATTTTACTTAGGCTTTGCATTTTTATTTTTTAACATGTGAGTCGTGCCATCGAATTCACTACCAGAGGAACTCTGTAATGGTTAAGATGGACACTGAAAACACACACATTTCTTAAAATTCAGATAAAATAGTTACTATGTGTTTTTAATTGACTCTATAACATTCATGTGTGTTTTACAATCCATTTTATTTACTTCGCTGTTTTCAAAACCCCTTCTGTAAGTCAAAAAAAGAGCAGTGAAAATACTAATACGGGAATGGAATAATCATAAACTAAACATCATGGGTTGCAAGATTATTCAATAAGAAAATTTTGTTAAACTCTCCTTATAATTATGTTAGGTATTTGTGAAAGTACACAAAATTAAGCGGAAAATTAGGCAATTCATTATAGCCCTGATTAGAGGCATTTTTAGTTAATTCTGGTTTATTTTGAACTTTATCACAATTTCATTCAACAGTTAAAAATAAACTATGAATAAAAAAAAGAGAAACATTTTTTATGTTGTTTGTACATAGAGTATTTGAATTTAAAAAGTTATGTTTCAACATACTACGTAACTCCAGAAACACAGAGGACTTACAGAATCAATCTGCTCTAGAGAAATTTTTCCAGTGTTCTTTTGGACGCTGTAATCTGGGCCAACATAAGAATGGCTGAAAAACAAAGCAAACAGAAGAGCACCATTTAAAGCTGCTCAAAAAAATATTTTTTTAAGTATACGAATGTAGAAAGAAATTATTTTATCAATTCTAGGCTGCAATTATTTTATATCAGCAAAACCAGAAACCAAGTAATTGACACTTATAAAACCAACTTTAGAGCCAATACAGTAAAGAAACGCTCCCTACCCCCTTTGTCTGGAAAGAGTGGTGAGGGGTCATCACAGTATCATGCTACTGTTGAGGTTGAGAGAGGCCACTGAAGATGATCTAGTCCAACTCCCTGCTCAAAACATGTGCTTGCTACAGCAGGTTGCTTAGCACCTCATCAAGCTGGGTTTTGAGCATCTCCAAGGACAGAGACTCAAACTTCTGAGTAACCTGGTCCAATGTTTGACCACCCTGGCAATAAAAAAATCATTTTCTTATGTTTTAAGAGGAATTTCCTGTATATCAGTTTGCACCCATTGCCTCCTGGCCTATCACTGCATACAACTGAGAAGAGACTCACTCTGTATTCTTCATTCCTCCTCTGATACAGACACCTATTTATATGCATTGCTAAGATTCACACCCACACTGTCCCGAAACATATCTTCTCCAGGCTGAACAGTCTCAGCTCTCTCAGCCTCTTCTCCTATGTACTGGGGAGACCAGGACTGGACACAGCCCTGCACATACAGTCTCACCAGTGCTGAGTAGAGGGGAAGGATCATCTCCCTCAAGCTGCTGGGAGTGCTCTTCCTAACACCATGCAACCAGCTGTAACCATACACTACAGCAGAGACAGTCACACATCAGACACTGTCACCAAAGTAACCTCAAATCAAATTCAACACCTAATGCCCAGCTTTTACTTTTAAATATATAGACTTCTTGAATGAGGATATATGCAGGGCTGCAGAACAGGATCAGAGAAATGCTTACAGCAGAACCCAACCAAAGTCAAGAGCTGACAGCACAGCAGGCAATAAAGCAAACAGGGGCTTTGGATACAGCATACTCATCCAAAAAGTAGGTTGCAAAACCTGGGTAAGAACAAATATCCTTGTGCAAGAGGGATTTTTTACCTAACTTCTTAAATCTTTCGACAGCGTGCAGAGTTTAACTCCAGAAAAAAAGACATTTTGTTAAATGACAATACTAGGTGCTGCAAATTATTTTGTGGCATTTCAATACCATGAAGTATGAAAAGCATACAATGAACAGTTGATTTTACTAGAGTACAAATAGTTTGTTTAATTATAGTGCATTCATTTATTCTTTAGCCTTACTTCTCGCACACACTGGAGCACTAGGAAAGCCTGCTGTACTTAATAGATTTTTTTCATTACACAACAAGATAATACAGAATAAGATAAATAATTTAAAGTATTTGAGCTGTGTATGTCTATTACTATGAATTTTACTATAGAATTATCTAAATTCCCTTGTAGAAACAGATCTGCATCAATTTACTTAAGCAAACTATAAACAAAACAGAAATCACAGTGCCCAAAATATTACAATCGAAGCACAGAACAACAAACAACAGCTGTTTCTTAGGCAACTTTTTTTTTTTTTTTATAAACAACCAATTAGGAAAACCAGTAAATGATCACATCCCAGGATGAGGGCTGGTAACTTCTTAAGCTGTTCCACCATAATAATTTTAGATCACCTGCTTATATCCTAAAGTATTCATTAGAATCATATTAATACTGAAAAAAATTGCTAAGCTAAAGAAAATTACTTTTTCCTAGCTTCCATAGAAAAGGTTGGCCTGGGAAGAGAAGGTCCAAAGAGAAGACACAAGTTTTCCTACAAGTGAACAAAGTAAGACTTCAGAAGTTACTGTTAAAAGAGGACATGCTCTCTGAATCTTACTGACCATTATATCTGGACCTGGTAGAAAACTCTATTGCAAGGAGAGAAAACTCAACGCTAAGAAGGGGTTGAGGGGGAGAAGAAAAAATTCTACTTATCAGACTCTGAAAAGGTCAAATATTTTCATCACGGTACACAAACAGGAAAAGTTATTAATTTTTTTACATTAAAAAGCAGCACATGACCTTTGCAAGGTCAAATTTTCTTGATACTTGACACTACTCACCAAAGAGCTGAACCCTACAAATTGCCTTCAGAGGTGGTGCTCTGAAAAAGAGTATGAGCTTTATCTATCCAGAATACATGGTAGACTAGAGTTAGGCACAAAGGCCAGCACTAGCCATATGGCCTTTGGCAGCTAAGCTCTTGGATTCCTGTCCCAAGGAGCTCAAGGGACTAAAGTTTTCAGGTTTGCAGTTTCAGGTGCCAGGTCTTCTGATTTTCTACAGTAGAGATTCTCCAAGTCCCTTGGTTTCATCATAAAAAAAATCACACTGCTTTCTCCACAGATTGCCATTATTTTCTCTACATTTCTAGTAGAAAAATCTCAAGAATCTTGCAAAAATAAAAATCTAAAACTATTCTTTGTTCTGTGAACAATGGTCCTCATTTTTTTCACATCATTAAATGTAGGCAAACAGCTTCCTACTGCTGATCTGAAAACACATTACGACACAAACTAGCCAGGTTTGTGATCATTCTCACTTTCTTATATTTTTTGCTTTCAGTTTTAGCTCTTATTTTGGACTCATTCTTTCTTTTATTTGACATAGCTCTTGAGCTTACTTCCTGACCTTCTTACTCACCTAGAAATATTTATTTTCGTGGTTTACTGGAATGCAAGCAGCAATGTCTTCACTTTTCACTTAAAAGTTTTGTTTTATCTCCATATATAAATTCCTGTCTCTCCATTCAACCTCCATTCACTCAAAATCTGCTTTTCTAAAATTCAATATCTTAGTTACCAGAAGTTTTCTAAAACACCTAGCAACTAAAGATCAATACATACATTTGCACAGCTGTTGACCAAGAAGAAACTCCCACTACATCAGTGCTTCCAAGAATGGGATCTATGTCTTTCAAATAAACAGCTGTAGGACGGTTTTGATAAATATTGTATTATTCACGGATGTGTTAGTGTATTACAAGATTTAGTGAGGGTATGAAGGGCGCTTTGTAGATGTTGAGGATAATAAATAACAACTGCCCATCAAGGTGTGCATTCTTCTTTACTTGCTTGTGAGATGAGCATAGGTGAGAAGGAGGTTGAATATGTCTGCATGAGTATTGCATTATCTATTAAAAAAATCCAGTCTTGCAAAACCCTTGGTTTCTGTATCAACCTTATGAACTATCACTTAAAGACAGAATTAAGAGAATCATATAAGTGGTGGTTGTAAAGGACTTTAGAAGACCATTTAGTCCCATACCCCACTTTAAATAGGATTACTGCCAACACTAGTCAGGTGAGCCATGGCTTTTTCCAGCTGAATCCTAAAAATCTCCATGAACCGAGATCCTATATCACTGTATAATCTGCTGCACAATCATTCTAGTATAGACATTTTTCCGAGTGTTTGATCTAAACCTCCCAAGTTGTTGTATGTGACCACTGTCATTTGTTATATCCTCTGACCATCGAGAATTCCAACACCATGATGTTTCTCCTTCAAACAGTTGTAAGCTGCTATTTGATCATCCCTAAGCCTCTCTTTAACAAGACTAAATAAAGTCAACTCAGTTTCTTCCTGTAATTCATAAATAGGTCCAGTCCTATAGTAGTTTGATGGGATCACAAACAACAGTTTTTGTCTATTCAAAATTATTCCTGCTGAAGATTTTAAACAGTAGAATGTTACACCCCTATAATGCCATCACACACCCCATATAAAGCAGGAGTTGCAGAACTGTTCTTCTCATGCATTTAGACAAAGTTTCCATCTCTATTAAATTGCTAAAGTTTTAGCAATTTAAATCTCTTTGTAGCCTACTGTGAGCATGGGAAATCCCTAAACACAACCTTGCAGCAAATGTTTTAACATTTTTTTTTATCTAGTATGAGTAGTATTAGACAGCACCAATGAAACAGAATTGGACAAAAAGAGTATCTAATCACAGACAATATATATATTTAGTCTAGAACTATCCAATTACAAAACATATGTTACATCCACTAAAAAAAAAAAGGGAATGGTTTACAATATCTATGAGGACATAATCCACAGTAACATCACCTTTTCTGAGGACTAGTTAATTTGTAAGTCACAAGCAGATATGAATGGGTGCCAAAAAAAGTGCTGGGCTTTACCAACTAAACAATACTCTGTAACCTTCAACTGTATGCTCTTTTCATACATTTCTATCTAAGCTTTTGCTCCCCTGATAGAGTTCTATTGACATATGCCAAAAATAAAATACTGCTGTAAGAATTCAGACAATGAAAGGCAGAGAAAAGTCTACAACTAACTAATATTCTCTTTTCTTGTGAGTAAGATGAAGCACAACGAATCACAGATTCACAGAAACAAATAACAGAGATGACCTATTTGGTCACCTGTTTGTTTACTGCCAGAGCCTGCTTTTCAAGTTGTAAGGTTTGATGTATTTTCTCCATTTTAAATGAACTTGCAAAAAGGCAACTTGGAAGCATTTGTATAATTTTTTTCAGTTGGGGACAAAAAATACTGGAATCAGTCCCTCCATTTTCACAAAATCAAAATGGAAGTAACTTACCAGTTGTGTAACATACGTACCAAGATAATAAAAGAATGTACAACAAGTAGCATAAATGTGGGATACAGTATCTCTGTTAAAGTAACTTTTTTTTTGCAACCTTTTCCCATATTTAAAAAAAAAAAGCATAGACAGGACTGACTGCTGTGATGCTGAAAGCTGTTTCCACTGACATAGACACACAGCATATATCAAAAGAAATTTCCAATTTCTCAGTAATTACTCCTAGAGAGCACAGTTTATAAAAAGCTAACTTAATTGCCCTTTATCTTCAAATGGAGAAAGGCATGCCATTGAGGAGTATTTTTTAAAATCCCAGTGAGATGTATGGTAACAATAACATTGAAGGTTATTGGCATTCAGAAGTATCCCTAACCAGCTATGTAACAGTTACACTGCAATACTTGTTTTCATTCATTGCTCTTGAACAAAGTTCAATCATATGTAAATAAGGAGAGATACAAAAAAGCTATTTTTTCTATTCTGATTTCCACTAAAAACAGCAAAACATAAACCTCTTCCTATAAATTAAAAATTATAAAACTTTTTTTTTAATTGAAATAAAATGTTAGGTTTTAGGCACAGATACCTAAAGCAGTAGAGCACCACAAGAAATAAGGAGCATGCTAACTAGATCTGCATCCTAATTCCTGTGCAGTGCTGCCATGATGGAGCTTCAACAATTCCATTTCTAATTCATCCAACATAATTTCAGTAATCTTAATGCAAAGCTGTACATGTTCAAAAACAGAAATTTCATTACTGACATCCAATATTTAAGTAAATTTCTATCCTTAGAGATATTAAAAATTCAACAGAAATAAATATCTGAGCAACCTGATCTAACCACTAAATCATCTCCAGAGGTTCACTCCAAGTTAAATTATTCTATGATTCTAAGTCATCTTCCTCTAATTGTATGGATCTTGTCCTCCTGCATACTACCATAGTAAGAAAACTCTCCCATATATAGTGGTAAAAAGCAATCACATATGTAAGAAAGAGACCAGATGCTTAACCTGAAGAACATCAGGAAAGTTTTTTTTCTTACTCTTCTTCCCTTTTCTACAAATAAAGTAGGAAGTATATATATCTATATATACATACCACTAAGAGTGAGGCAGACTATTTAGTTTTGTTGAAACATACTCTAATGGTTCACTTTCAGCAACCTCCTTAGGTCCATTAAAAGAACAAATTAGGACTCCATTCATCAATGACAGTGAAATCTTCCAAAACCAGCACAGAATACTTGCAACAAGGAAGGCCCATGCTCTAAGCAGTGTAACTTGAATCTGTTTAGTTCATAAAGAACCTTAACAACTTTGCACGTACTATAAAAAATGTTATAAAAGCTACAAATAATTTTTGTTACTTATAAGCAACACTAGTTCTATAAATTATATTTCATGTCAGTCACATAAGAGCTGGACTCAATGATCCTTGTGGGTCCCTTCCAATTTAGAATGTTCTGTGATCTGTGATCCTGTGATTTATAAAGCTTTTCTTAAGTTGAAGGGTTACTTTTGGGTTTTTTCCAATCAAAGCCAATCACACAGATGAGGTGTCTGAAAAAATCCCTGTACCTAAAGCATTCTACTAACACAATTATTATAATCTGTATGAAGGAATATACTCATGCTTTCAGTTTATGCTACCTGAGATGATTAAGCAGAGGTTGTAGTCTCTCATCAGACTGTATGGAAGGTAGCGATCGCGCTGTCAGCTGGAAGAAAACAGAAGTTCAATTAATAAAATATTACCTTAAAAAAACTGATAGCAAAAACCAGGAATTACGTAAGAAGCCATTCTGCGTTGTTACAACTTTACACAACATTGGGTAAGACAATTTCTCCTATTAAAAATAATTAAGCACAGCCTTCCAGAGTCTGAAGTTAGCAGAAATATTTACAAGTTAACAAACAGTGAAAAAATATTTTTCTAAAATTACAATGCTATTTGAATTAAATAGGAAGACATAATCGAAAGTGGTATACTTTTTTCCAAACGTATTTGAACTAGAAGTCATATTCTGCCTAGACAGCTTCAATGAATCACATAATGTAAATATATTCCATGAAGCCATATTATATACAATTTACATTTGTATAAAAGGAATTTACATACTATTTAGCACTATATGACTTTTATACAGACGTGCCTCTGTGTACACTGTTCTTTTTTAAATGGGCATAACTTCTATTTTGTAATTTGACTGTTTTAAAATAAATACATACTTTATTTCTTATAACTCATTCACATGACTAGTTAAAGCATTCAACTTTCTCTGCAAAAATAAACCTAATAATCTGTAGATCAAAAAAACCGTCACACTACTGCAAAATACTAGTTAGTTGATGTATTAACTAAAATAATTGGAAAAATATATGTATTAAATTTGCTTAGTATCTGTGTATAGGTTTCTACTTTCACCTATAAAAGTTACAAAGATCAGCACTTCAGATAATTCTGACTTACACCTAACATGAAATATTTAATACAACATGCATTTAATGATTCTATGGCTACCAAGTTAGGCTGTATTTTGAAAAGTACCTCTGTACAAATTTAAAATTTCAACATATTTCACATTGTATAAATCACCATCAAGTTCTTGAGTATCTTACAGGTAACTCAAAAATAGCATGCACTGTTATATACACTAACTAAAAATATCATTGTAAACAAAAAAAACCAAACCCTACCATTAAAAAAGCCACCATTTTTAGCATGAACAGTTTAGCTTCACCATTCTTCCTCCAACACACAAATAAGGCAAGCACTGAAGCAGGACTACCTAGTAGGCTGCAACTTATATTTATAATCCACAAATAAATATGCCCAAGAATAAGCCACACAGTGTCTGGGTATAGAGGTTTAGTTGTAACTCTAAGAAACTCCACACCAAGCTCCATTGTCTCATAGCTACACTATGTGAGGACGGAGTTCAATATTTTCCTGAGAGACCACCCACCCATTCATCACATCCATTTCATAACCTTTGCTGCCAGGCAGAAGTCAGAATGGGATCAAATCTTAAACTGGTGCCTCAAGCTTGCAATACCATCCACCAGCTAAATGAGAGGAGGTTCAAAAGAGCTATCTGTCAAGTGAAAGTTGAAAGTTCTGAACGCAGGGACAGTGGGGAAGGGGCCATTCCAGCTGTTCAGGTGGCCCTGGACTGCAGCAATCACTGCCTCACAACACAGCTCTTCTTAGTCCCAGGTAACCCAAGAGTACTCATCCCATTTGGTTGCTGCAGAAAAGGTAACCAGGCAGTCTCAGCAATCCATTAATCTTCCTTTTTTAAAAGGCAGCTATCTTGGCAATTAAAGCATGATCCCTTATTTTATGGAGCTAGAATGAGATGCATATGGTATACTAAAAATTCAGTAAGCTCTGTATTTATTCAGAAGCTTCTTTTGATAAAAAACTTGTCTTTTTACCACTGAATTTTAAAGGCCAATATACTTATTGTTCTATATTCATGTCCCTGGTAAAGTAAACCTCTCATTTTGCTTTAAACACCATCAGAAAAACAAAAATTATGTTTGAAAAGAACTTGGAAGCCTTCTAAACACCATTCAAGTTATTCCACTTGTAAAATCAGAACAAAGACTGAATTACAGGAAATACCATCTGCTTCTTTTCCATTAATAACTTAAACAATACAAAAAACAATATTTGCGTGCACACTCACATACATATGTATCCTTTCACATGAGACAAGCATACAGCATTTTTCTCTACAGAGTACTTGAAATATCACATTTAATCAGAAAAAAAATTTCCTTGCTATAAACAACACATTTATGACAAGATGTTTATGGAAGTCAAATTGGACAGTGATATAAGTAGCAAAAAAAAGTAACATTCAAAATCTGAAAAAACATTGACATTAAAGTTATATATAGAGTAGAACTACATTGCTACATAAATACCATCAATTAACAAAAACACTGGTTTAAAACTAATTTTGGAGTCTTGTAGGAATTGAGGCAGAACCAAGAACTGATCCTGGAGTTTTTTGATGTGAAAATAAGATCTAACACCTTTCAAATCTTAAAACAAACACTTTGTAAGGTTAGATCAAATGTTTATTTTCATTAAGATATGGGATCCTCATGACACTGTTCTAAACTAAGATAAAGTTATGCCAAATCTAAGGATAGCTTTCTTTAAACACAATTGAGGAAACTTCATCAAAATATTTGAACAATTTTAACTGAAAGAGCACATTTTGCTTTAACTTACTTGGATTACAAAATAAAACCTAACATTTTCGTATGTAAAGTCATTCATCACAATTATATTTTTTCTAACCGATCCACAGTGTAAAGAAAATCAGCTTTAACAAAGGTGATGTAAGATTATTGCTCATGTGTTCAAGCAGCTAAGAATTTTATGTTTTCAACAGCATTTCTCTAAAAGATGATCCCTATTATAGAATTCAAACTAAGATTCTGAAGATTTTTTCCAACAACTCTAAAATGAAATTTAGATAAATTCTTGCAAGCACAGCCTTGCTTTCATCTCTATATGGTACTCAACATAGAGACCATTTTACCAGAAAAAAAAAATGGAAAAACAGGACATTTGATATTTTAGAGACCCGAAAGACATCAAAATGTTGTCAAGTAAAGAGCATAGCTCCAAATTCTAATCATGTTGAAGGTTTAATTTAGAGAGAACATAAAACACTGCCAACTTCAGATATTTCCAGTCCCAGGGCCTGGCTCATCAGAGCGGGAAGCAGAGTGACTCAGACAAGAATGTGTGGACACCTCAGAGCTGAGCTGAGATGGAGAAAGCTGAGGTGAGTGATCAAGGCAAGTTCAGTACAATATCACACAGCATTTAAAATTAAGAAAGGAGAAAGAACACTTAACAACATAAGAAAAAGGAAGTATTTTAAGTCTAAATTTCAAAAGTCTACCATCACCTGTGACCTTAGAACATCCTGTTCAGCAATAAGACTAAGGAGCAGTTTTTCCAAAGTAGCCATTGCTGGGCATCAGTCTGCTGGTGGTGAGCATCACTTGTGGTTTTTTTCTTCTTTCTTTTATCACTTAATAAACTGTTTTCACCTCTATCCGTGAGTTTTCTTATTTTTGCCCTTCCTGAACTACTTCTCCATCCCTCAGGAAAGGTTGGAAGGGCAGAGAGAGGATTTCCTGCCAGCCAGGGTCAATCCACCACTTACATATATATACTCATTTTACACCAATAAGAGGCTGATAAATTTCAGCTTATGTACCAACAAATATATCACCAAAAACCCCAAAACAACAACAAAAAACCCCACCAAACAAACACATAACAAAACTCAAACCCCCACAATTATACAGCAGGTTTAAATGTACCAATAACTTACATCTCTACCGGATTTTCCCTGAGAAATCTGTGAAACGAAACAAATAAAGTGGAAACCTTGATGCTAACATAGACTTGACAATTTTGTTTCTGTAGACAATAGCTTAATCAATGTTAATAAGTGTGTAGAAAATGAATAAAATAAATAAACAAAGACATGGTTCTAAGGATGTAGACTTCACAGAAGCCTTCTCAATGTGACATTAGGTCACTGCATTTCTGTAAGGTCACACTAAAATTAGCCTTATTTTAACTAGATGCTAACAAGATTTAACAAGATGCTAACACTGCATCTTGCTGAAATTTCTAATACAATGGTAACATTTGAGAAAAAAAGAAAAGTCAGAAACAAACTTAGCTTAGCTTAGAGCTGAGCTAAAGCAGGATCTGACATGGTGGGGAGGAAGGGAAAACTTTCCCTTCTTCAAACCTGCTGCTAAAGGTCCTGATATGAACTATTCATCTCCATTAAAGACTAAATAATAAGCCTATTTTCAGGAATTTAAAGTCTATTTATCTAGCAAACAAACTCTGGCAGAAAACAGAGGTGCTATTAACTGCATTGCTCCTCAAACCATTCAATTCTTCGATAATGATTAAAAAACATGCTGTACATCTGTTAGAAACGGAGTCTTCCTTCTCACACCTCTGACTACAGTCTATTTGATTTCATTAAGTGCATCACCCAGATGAGTATGAGCCTGCACAGCAGTGAAGTGCAAGAGGGAAATAAGGTAAAAGATAAATGAAAACAAATATATGAGTAAAATATGACATGATAGTAGTACGTTCAAAGGAACTGTATACAATTAGAAATTACCTTTTGTGGAGTGAAATAAAATCAGGTTTTACTCTGCTAATCCAACACTACTATAGCTATTCACATCTTTCTACTGAATTTTTTTAAAAAGAGACTCCATTTAGAGATAGCTATTTAACACTACTAAGTAGTACATTTGTTCCAACTAACTCATTAATACTAAACAAACTTTATTCAAAGATCTGTTTGGCAAGCATTGGAAGATGTTTTCCAGATGTAATCAATCTAGCAGAGTATCAGCTTTCATGTAACCTAAGCCTGACGTACACCTTTTTTATTGACAGCACCATAGCCATGGCATATCTGAGTCAGAATTACAGATCCCAGCTTTTCCCCTTCACCAGGAATAGCTGAAAAACAAGGGAAGACAGTAAGATGTTTTCTGTTAAAATTTTTACTTTAATTCAGGATTTTTTTCCTTGTCCCCAGTTTATCTATCCTTCTGGAGTCTCTGTTTGATCAAAAGGAAAACAATCTCCAAGAGATGCTACAAAAGCCTTCGGGAAGCTTTCCTCCTCTCATCCTCATTTTAAGATAGAGAACAGGTTAAAAATAATGCTGTAGAAACATCTTAGTTCTACTCACTGTAGGGTTGTGTCATAATATTCACTATATTACTACAGACACACTACACATCAGAGTACTCTTTACATATTTATAATATTTAGGATCAACACAGAATCATAGAATGGCCTGGATTAGCAGGGACCTTAAAGATCATCTAGTTCCAGCCCCCCTGTCATGGGCAGGGACACCTTCTCCTAGACCAGGTTGCTCAGAGCCCCATCCAACCTGGTCTTGAACATGAACTGTGCACATACATGATTACAGTAAATAACAGGCCTTTAGGTCTCAGTTCCACTCATACCAAGTCCAGCTACAAGTGCTTCTCAATACACATAATCAAGGCCATGCTTTTACATAAAAAGGGAAACTCTACTACACACTGACATCTTGTTTCAAACAAATCGCTCAGGTAAAATCTCTTTCCCACTGCAATCTAATTGCCTTTAGTGACAAAAACTAATTTTCATGTACATTTCATTCCAGAATACAGCCTAAATGGAGGAAATAATAGTACAAAAAGCTTCTTAGTGCATTTCTCTCTGATTAGAAGCATTGTGGATGAATAGAAACTCCAAAACTTTAAAACAACTTCATTTTCAACCAAACCTGAATTTTAGCTTGTTATTCTCTTAAAAGCAGTTTTAAAGGATATGAATTCTCCAGTAAGGCAATTTAGTGCACCAGGCACCAAAATACTTGCCTTAAATTAAATTTCAGATATAATGTCTAGAAAGGTTTTATACTTCTGAGAAAGCTTTAATATTACTTTGGTTTACCTTTTTTTTTTAAGACATTTCAGAACGATAATGTTACATAGTCGTACGATTTTGCAGCCACCACTAAGAAGTAGTGAGATGCAGATACTGCCATAACCTAGGACTTCAAGTTAATTACATTTCAGAGAAACACCTTTAACATCCAACTAAGTTGCAGGCTGTCTCATACCAACACAAACTGATTGATTTCGAAACATCAGCTGCCCTGCTAATGTTGTAACAAAATGTCACAATGCAAATGCTATGCAGCTGGGGAACCTGAAATAAGAGAGCAGTGTTTGCATGCCAGTATGCTGCTGTACCTAGACAGTTGACATTTTAGCACTGATCAATTTTCCTTTGAAAAAAAGTTGGGGTTTAACCTTTCACAGCATCTTACAAATCTCAAGCATTGTACAAAATTAATAAATAATTTTTGCCAAGGCTTTTTCAGCTATTAAAAGTTATTTCAGCAGCACTTACACTGAAATATGGTCAATAAAAACTACACCAAACAATTAATATTACATCTATTCCATGTCAATTTTTAACACACGAACTATGTAAGAGCAGATAACATTTTTCAAACCTAACCAAACTGCAAAAAATGTTTTTGACATTATCAAACTTTTCTTTGTAATGGGTCAATATGATTTAATACGTAAAGCATTTCGATTATTCCCATCTAGCACCACCAAATGCATGGAAGAAAGGAAATAAATAAGATAGATGGGGATTACTGGGCTTCTAGTACAAATGTAACAACTCTGACATTTTTAAAGGACAGTAAAACGTTTTCCTCATGAATCTCTAGTGGTTGATGTGTCAATATAAGGCTGAATTTGTTTTTGTGGGTTTGCTTGTTTTGTTAACTAAAGAAAACTCCCCACCACTCTTCTCTCACGCCCCTCTTCCCAGTAACACAAACCAGCCAAAAGAAAATCACACAGAACACAAAGTGGCCTTTTATGTTTGAGGAAAGCTAGTCAACAGCAACAACTAACATACTTTAAATTTAAAAAAAAATAGGAATTCAAGTTCTATTGTTAGCACTGTCATTTTCTTTTTGGACTCTAAATGGGAGGACACAATACTTATTATCAATGCTGTTTAAATGCTATATCTAACAATTTATAAGCTATAAACAAGTATAAATAAATATAAATTATATTGTAAAATATATATTTTAAATTATAAATATAGCATATATAATGTCTTTTTTCATTTTGTCAGTTAATTCAAGCTGCCCAAGGACAAATTTTCCATGGCAGAAGAAACAAATTAATAGTTGTAAAAAATGTCCTTGCTAGCATGTCCTAGATATTTACCTAATACTTTAAGAATTTTGAAGAAACCCAACTCCACTAATTTCAGCTCAGCATTTGTCAAATGCATTCAGAATAATAATTAATGTTTTCCTGAGGCATTTTCCTCTGACAGTAATTGATTTCTTTTTTCCATTTGGAAATGTCTAGCTTTCATACTGACATTGAGGTATAAATAACATCTGGGTTAAAGAGTAATATTTAGTCTTTAAAGCAAAATTTTTCAGTAATTAAACCTTGTTTAATTGGTAAGCAAACTGTTCCTGGTTTTTGCATCATTATTACTTGTGGATATAATCATTTCGCTTGCGTATTAGGGTGAAAGTATGTAAATGAACTCATCTTTTGTACATTTTGCATTCTAACACAAAGCTAAAGTTGACAGTTATTAAGATGCTCATTAGATATTTTTCCCCCAAGATAGGTTATTAATTCCATCTTTCTTACAATAGTGTACAGTGTGTTTCAGGCCTTAATTATATGTAAATTGAAGTAGACACTTAGGAAGCAACCTTGTCAGCAAAATCCAAATCTTTTGTTAAATAATACTGCTTCCCATAATTGTGAAGGTTCTTCAGTGATATTATCAACTGTTTCACCACTGACTCAGCCTTTACAGATAGCTCTCTCGACTTTTAATTTAGTCCTCAGTCTTTTTTGTATCTACTTCCAGACACCTAGTAATTTTCAAACTAAGTAAATAGTGTATTGGAACACTTGCCTCCACAGTGAGCCTGGAAAATAATTTACTTTATTTCACTACCAACTTCTGATACATGCAAATAGTTCTTCATCACTTCAATACTGCTTACTGTTCTTTGGCTGCATGCAAATCTTTTGTTTCTTTTTCTGGTATTATTTATGAACAGAAGCTTCTCCCTATTCCCAGGTTCATAGACTAAATAGTGATTCCAGTACTCCGTGGTAGCCTGGAATATGTTCCTCAGTTCAGCTACACACTGATGCTTTAATTAACTTGCTTCCACACAGTGTTATTGGAGGGGGAGGAGGTCACTCAGTCAGCAGTGATTTCTCCAACATTTTGATGTTATAATTTTGAAGTTACACACACACACACCTGCCCCTTTCCGTTCATTTGTGACAAGGAAATTAAGAAAGTTAACATCTCTGCATAATTTGGTAGAAGTTAGTGGCCAATACCACACAAGAAGCAATTGTCTAGAAAGCATGAAGCATTCTTATTGCTTCATTATGTACCCTCGAAGTCGCTGTCAGATACCATGGTAGGTGTTTCTCATCACAAACTTCATCAGTCTAGCACTAACACTGTGTTCCAAAACTGCTTTAAGAACAATCACACTAGCAAAACTTCTCCTATGCTGAAGACAATATAGTCAAAAACAGAAGAAGCAACTCTCTATATACCCATCCAATCCACTTGGATAAAATCTCATTTTCCATAGTCATCATTACTACTACAAGGCTTCATCAATGTAGACCACTCTAAAAACCTTTAGTTAAAAAGCTGTTATGTATTTTATCTTTACAAACCTTACTTCAAAAGCCCTATACACTACAGAAAATAAATAATCTGCTACTGTATAAAAACCAGTTACTATAAATCAGTTTTATTATAGAACTTCAGAAGAGATATTTAGATTTCTTAACAGGATTTTACTACTGGGAATCAATTAATCCATCCAGTTCTGGGTTACCCAGTACAAGACAGGTGGACATACTAGAGAGAGACCAGCATAGGGTCATAAAGATGATGAAGGGACTGGAGCATCTCTCATATGAGGAAAGACTGGGAGAGTTGGGACTGTTCAGCCTGGAGAAGAAAAGGCTCCGGAGGAGTCTATCAATGCATATAAATACCTGAAGGGAGGGTGCAAAGAGGACAGAGTCTAGCTCTTTCCACAGGTGACCAGTGACAGGATGAGAGGAAATGTGAGCAATAAAGTGAAACACAGGAGGTCCTGTCTGAAAAGAAACACTTTTTCCATGCAAGGGTGCTGGAGCACTGGCACCAGTTGCCCAGGGAGGTTGTAGAGTCTCCATCCTTGGACATATTCAAAACCTGCCTGGACAGTCCTGGTCAAACAGCTCTAGATGATCTAAGGAGTTAGACCAGACGATCTTCAGAAGTGCCTTCAAACCTCAGGCATATTGTGCATCACAGTTGTTTAAAACCAAATACACAGTATATCATACAGACCTCCAGTACTAAATATTTCTGAACTACTAGCCTTCCTGTTTTCCATACAAAAGCTTCCACTCTCTAAGCAGCCTCAAAGGTCCATATTGCCATCTGCAATGTGGGGAATTTTCAAAATTACTTGCTATTAGCAATTACACATGAATTCTAACAAGATTGTTAAATCCTTTTTCAGGAGGATGAAATGAAGGGATATTTTGGAAACAAGATCATTTTACTCTCAGATTGCTTTCAGAGAAAAATTAACCAAAATCTTAAAAACATTTGTTAGGGACCAGAATTATTTACCAAAGTAGACACTAATTGAGGTTGTATTCCTATTGAGTCCTTAAACACTAAGGTAAAGATGTTAATGTCTAAGGAAAAAGGATACTACTGCAAAGCACTTTCTTTGTTTAATGAGCTTCTCAAATCTTCATATATTTATTTTTTCCCCCTTGAGAAATTTACTATACAATTTCAAATAAATGTAAGTAATCTTCATGAATTTCATACCAAACAACATAGAAAAGATTTTATTACAACAGCCTGCATTATGCCAATCTCTTACTTTCAAAACTCAGAAGGCATCATTTGAACTTCAAGTGTTTTATTCTCTCAACATGTGGTACTGCTTGAAAATAATTGTTTTGTTGCTAAAACTTAGAAAATATCCATCTTTTATATATAAAAAGGTATTTGGAATACTTTTGCTCAGTCGTGCACATTTTACAATATTCATTAAGTTTTTTTAAGAAGTAAAAACAAATCTTGCCAGCCTTTGAAAGAATTTTAGGCCCTAGTTTCCCATATGTTCAAGTATCAGTGATTACACTCTTATCTTTAGTGAGTAGGGCTAAAAACATGACAGGCACTCAAATTTCATACTGTTACAACACAGCATTAATCTGAGCCTACTTATCATCATTTTCAAATACTTTACTTAATCTCAACTCTCAATTGCCAGCAACAGCAATGACATTTCCCAAACATGAGTAAGAGTTTAAGCTTAAATATTTTCTTTCCAAAACAGAAGAGGACATTTGCATTAAGGAAAACTAGTAGCAACTCCAACAACATGCAATGTTTTAATTCCCTTTTTTAAAATGTTGATTATTTACATTTACAAGTATTACAAGTATTTTACTTCTGAATAAATACTCGGATGTAAGAACACTTCCCTCAGGACTCAATTTCATAAAGCAGAAAACCAAGCCTTCAAAAAGGCTACTTATGTATAAAACATAATAGTACTGCTTTAGAACTTGACTATGGCAGCAGGACCTCCATTTGACCCCTATTGAGGCCTGTGGCTCAGTGCCTTTAAGTAACAGCAGAAGTGCACACGGCAAGCTGCTAAAGCGAAGCCAAAGCTGGTGGCTCAAGGTGCATGGATGTTCTCCTTCCCAGCCCACCACAGTCAGGCTGCTGCTACCCCTGACCCCAGCCCTAGCACCAGCAAGGCTGACCATGAACCCCTCATCAAACACTGTGCAGACACTGCTGGCCACCTCGAGAGCTCCACAAACACAGAAACAGACACCACACACTCAGAAACAGCACATGCCCACACAAACTATACAGATGGTCTGCTCTGTTCACATGTGTTGGCTAATCTCATCCCCATAAGCTTCTCGTAGCCAGCTGGTTGCCTTTCAAAACCCTGACTCTCCCTCTGGAAACCAGCTTGGATGTCAGCCCCTCCAGCCACCGACTCCCAAACCTTCTGCTCTCTCCAATATCTTGCCCCCACACTTATGGGCTCTGGCTCTCAGACTTCTGAAACTACCCACCAGCTACTCTGGATTGAAGTTCACTAGCACCACACAAACAGAGAACAGAAAAAAATGCCTCAAAGCAGGAGAATAATTAGGAATAGTGTTTAATAAGACAGATTTTCTTATCAAGCTGTTACTGTAGTGATAAGGCACTGGACACAAACCTAATAATTATCAGTAGATTTATCCCTTTTCCTGTTTTGGCTCTTCTGCTAGATGATCCACAATCACTTATACGCAATCCCACAAGTACCCTCAAATATCCCATAAAAAGTCTGCTCTTTTCCATGATACATGATCCTCTTGTTTCCCTCAAGCTTTGAACTGCTCTCTCACTGGTCCATCTACCAATAGTCTGAGGTTAGAGTGATCTTGCTACCTACCCTCATCTTGAAGTGTTGGAATTAATAACTTTTGCCCATCTTAGGCAAACTCACCACATTTGACAGAGAATTTGCAAGACGGTAAAGTACTAACAAGTTTCACAGGAAAATATTAGGTAAGAGACACTATTATCTCTCAGAAAACAAAACACTACAAGGAAAACAACAAATTGTATAGAACAGCAGAGACTCTACGAGGAAAATGCCTTATCTGCTAATTACAAGAGTATTTTCAAAGTTTTCAATTTGTTATACCAACATAATCACAGGAAACCAGTCCCCTGCTCAGCTAACTATGTAACTGAAAAGATTAGCAGACAAATAAAGAACTATTAACTAGTAACTTAGGTTCATCTAGTACTTTTCAAGGACAGATTTAAAGAATGGGACACTAGCATGATATCAGAGGGCAGTATTAGAACCATGTCTCTTATAAGCCTGTATTTTTTTCCACCTACTGGTCATCTGGAAGAAAGTCTGAAAGCTGCTCCTATTAGGTAACATATCTGACTTTACCGTGAGATGACTAATGAAATAATTAGACCCTGAACATGCACAACTGCAGCACAAGGGTTGAAAAAGACTAGAGAGTCCAGCAAACAAAGGTGTACAGGATTGAAAGATGTAAGTTGTTTGAAGTCAGATGAACATGTAAAAGAATAAGCAACCGAAATAAATGCTAAATCAGGTATTACCACTGCATTTCAGAAGATAAGCTACTTTACAGTAATGTCCTCAAACAAAGGAGGCACTAAAAAAGAGATTTTATGAAGAATGTACTCTACAAGCATTACTCTCTGAACAGATCTGGTATCTATTTTCTAAAGCAAGACCAATATATTGTTAGGCAAAACATCTGAGTAAATATCCTTTGTATTCTTGTATTTTTCTAACATCCTTCAAGCCATGATAACATATGATGGTATTGGCCAAGTGTCTGACGGCAACAGACAGCAGAAGTTTGGTTCCTCCTGAGTTACAGCACTTCAGCACCCTTGGGGCAGAAGAATAGAGGATGCAATTACTACTGGCAGAGGATCAGAGGCTGTAATCACTAGTTCAAGTATTTATATTAGCCAAGGAACTCTTGCTGCTAGCATCAAATCTGTTTCACCATGGCTGCTGAGTAATTATAAAGCCCTAAAGGATCTAAGTTGCTCACAACTACTTGCAGCATGCTGTCATGACAGAAAATAACCTGTGCAGAAGAGTGCATAAAGTACATGAAAAAGCTACTTTCTACATAGTTCAGCAAAGCCATTGTTAAATATAGTATATTCAAAATAGTACCAAAAATAAAGTCTACATAGAATTAAAAGTTAGAAGTGACTAGGTCTAAATATGTGTCAGTCCTGTTCTGGGTAGTTTATCAACACAGAGACAGCAAGTATTAATAAAAATCACATGTCAGTGAGAGTCAACTCTTTTGCAGATTGGTTTGGCATAACACTTGGACACAAAATGGTTCCAGTGACCTGACGAAACTGTGACCAGATGAACTGAATTACACTTTTTTTGTATATCCATTAAACACTTTCTTATTTCCTGAAACACAATATTAACAAGTCCTACAAAGCACACCTCCTACATTCAACATATCCCATCATCCCTATGACCATAAAAACATAGTTCTTTAATTTTGCCTTTTACAACATTTTCTCTAATAGTCACCAAAAATCATGTGAAACACCACTATCCATTTTGCATAAGAAAACTAGTTTCTTTCCATACCAACTTGTCACCTTACCAAGACTAAGCCTGTACAGAATACTCAAGCAGGAGTAAAATTATCTGGGACAAGAACAATAAGGTTACTGAGGTTGGGAAAATCAAATTGTTTTCATATATGTACAAGAGATAAAGGAAGAGATTAGGAAAAAACAGAAAACAGCTCTCACAAAATGCCAGAGCAATCACAGTCACCCCACAGTCCATATACAACATAGTTTTACAAAGTAAAGTTATATGAGAAACTATTTGTCTAAAATATTATCTCTGGTGTTTAAGGTCAACTCACTAAGCCAAAAAAGAAGAACACAAGCAATACAGCATCTTTATGTTTCTTTACTTCAAACTTTCTGTTCTTAATGCCTTTAATAAATGAGAGAAACACTTATATTGTCCAAGCCTGCTCAGAAGTACCACTCAGAAAATAAGCCTTTGATTACATTTGTCCAGCTCTAACTCTTTATATGATTCCAGTATACACTGGTAAAACAAGGAAAGCACAGATAATTGTTACAGAGGTAAGCTTGCCCCAAAGACTGTATCTGCCTTGCTCTAATTGTTTAGGTACACACAAGACAAAAACAAGAAGCATGGACAAACTTGGAACAGTTTTACATTCTTACAACACATTTGGGCCAGAAAGCCAATGATAGCACCTCAGGTACCAACAGTAAGTGGGCTTTGGATATGGAGAAGGTCAAAAGACAGAGAAAGTCAAATCATCAATGATTATGCCAAGTGTGTGCTGGGTTTGGCTGGGTTAATTTTCTTTACAATGGCTAGTATTTGGGCTAAATTTTGCATTTCTGCAGAACAGACGGTTGATAATCTAGAGATGTTTTTGGTACTGCTGAGCAGGGCTTACACAGAGCCAAGGCCTCTTCTGCTTTTCATACTGCCAAGCTGGCAAGGCAGACGTGCGTGCACGCTGACCCAAACTGACCAAAGGGATATTCCATATCATATGACATTGTGCTCTGGATATAAAGTGGGGGGAAGAAAGAGGAAAGGGGTAATGTTTGGAGTGATGATGTTTGTCTTCCCAAGTAACTGTTACACGTGATAGGGTCCTGCTCTCTTGGAGATGGCTGAACACCTGCCTGGACACGGGAAGCGGTAAATTAAGTCCTTGTTTTGCTTTGCTTGTGGCTTCTGCTTTACCTATTAAGCTGTCTGTGCCTCAACCCACAAGTTTCCCAACTTTTACACTTCCGATTCCCTTCCTGATCCCAGTGGTTGAGTAAAGAGCAGCTACGTGGGGCTTGGCTGCTGGCTGGGGTTAAACCACATCATGTCTAAATTAGAAAGCAATAAATAAGTAAAACGTAATAGCCCTAAATAGGAGCAGGTGACACATCCATGAATGTTCAACACTGCAAAAGGCTGAGCCCAAGAGGGAATCACTATGCATGGAAGCCATGCCACCAGGCAAGCCCCAAACCCTGTTCAGAGTCCATGGTACCAGTCACAGCTTGACAAGAGAAGATGACTTGTTTGATGTGACCTTCTTTTGTTCACAGTATGTGCGAGTTGGTCATAGAACCATTTGGTGGGTGGACCTTGGCTAAGGGTCAGACTCCCACCCAAACCATTCACATACTCCCCCCTCCTCAACAGGAAGGTGGGAGAAAATAGATGAAAAAGCTCATGAGTCACTTACAAATTACCATTATGGGCAAAAGAGACAACCTGGGGAATAGTAAGTTAATGCATTGAGAATTAAAATAGAGCTGGATTGTGAGAAACAGACAAAAATCAAAACGCCACTGTGCCGTGACCCTCCTCTTCTTCCCAGGCTCAACTTAACTCCTGTATTACCAGTTTCTTTACCCAGCCCTACTAAGTGGTGCAGGGTGGGTAGAAAATGAAGAGAGTTAGTCAAAACCAGTGTGTGGTGTTTTACTTAAGAGACTGCAATGCTTTCAGCTATGTGCTCAAGAAGACATACTAATGGTAAGCTGTCATGCAGGTTTCTTTATTGTACTTCTGTTATTATTTTACCAATTAATTTATCTTTTACTACATTCTTTGATGAAATAATCTATATAAAAACACAAACTACAAAAACCTTACTACCAGTGAAGTAGTATTAAAGATGGACAGCTCTCTTGTACCATCTAGTAAGAGGCAGTTTTCTGCCAGGTAAGACCTAATACCTTTCATTTTTACAAAGAGGCACTTCAGCTCTGTCTCTGACCTCCACTGCCACTTAAGTTGTTCTTCACTGAGTGTCATATCTGTAAAGAATGAAGAAAGCAATGTGTATATGGACTGTATACCTGACTGAACACAGGCTACTAGTAATTTAGTTTGCCTGAGACCGTTTGAAACTTAGACAAAAGTAAGGATAACAACCTTCATCAAACCAGTCCCCATTTACACAAAGTGATACTGTTTGAGCATTTGCCTTGCTCTTGAGCTGGCAATTGCTAAACCTCTTTTCAACATAGTGAAGTAACCACCTGACAGATTGAGAATTTCCAAGAATAACGTCACTACAGTAATACAACTGGATAGTATGCCATGCCAAGCTTGCACCAAACAAGGGTCAAAGAGGTCAGAGAGATCAAAAGCAACATGCAAGGAAAGTCATAGAATTCCATTAGGGCTTCTGGGTAGAAATACACAGGTGATAGAACACAAGTTTTGCAAGCTAAACAGTAAAGTCTAGAAACAATAAAATTTAAAATAAACCCCAAAATATTCTTCGTAAAACATCATTGTTTAACTTAAATTTTACATTTCAAAACCTAGTAAGTGATCAGGTAAAACATCTCAGGGTCTTTTTGAATGCAGCAAAAACGTTTAAAATATCATGCTTCATTTTCGCATATCACCAAATACTCGGAAACAAGAATCTGCCAATTGCCACATCTGTTTTCAATATAAATGTAATGATTTTTTTAGATTCCTAATGGTTAACCAAGTACACTTAAGAAACACACCACCAAACCCAACCGACCAACCAAACAAAAACCCTCCACTCAAAACAAAAAGCAGAACTTTACATCACAGCCTATTATGCAGAAAACAAACAGGAATCTCTGTCAAAATCCCATAAACTTTAAGTTTAATGAGAATTTTTAATGACTTAGTTGATGTAATGAAGACTGGGTAAATCCTCACCTTTTTGAGAAAAGCACTCAGGATCAATAGGTAACTTGAAAAGGTACAATAAGCAAACAGAAATGTAAACCATTCTCACCATTCACCTTGTTCCTTACTGAGGCAAATCTTTTTTTAGGCATGACACATTAGAACTTCACTATTCAGACACTAAATGAACATGCCTCCTCCAAAATTACTATCTACCACAGCAGTGATATATATCCCCAACTTTAATTAATAGTATAGTAAATGCAGTGACCACACTGACAGGTCTGTTTCCTTTTCCTAAATTTACATATTCTTTTGATTCAAGATTCAGATATTTAAAATATATAGAACACATTAAAAATATACATAACTCTTTAAAATTTAATATATATATAACTTTCAGTTAGTGACTACAAGCATTTAAATGCACTGATACATCAACAAATAGTGATTATTTTGTAAGAAAAGAATAATTTATTAGGACTAGCTTGCAAAACAGAATACCTTCATTTTAACCCATAAAATGCAGTTCTAGGGTTGGTTTAGAATCACTTTGTACATCATAGACCTTTCACTTCATCTTGCAGACAAATAAAATTTAACTTTCTAATACTAACATAAGCATGTGTGACACTGTCCTTCCTCATTAAAGACAAAGTTTCTTGGCTCTGTGGTCAGCAAGGGGCATGAAAAAATCTTTTCAAGTGCTCAAAGTACCTTTACATATCTGGTTTTTTTGAAATAGATGCCTCTTTCTAAGCAGATGTCACCTGTGAGACCTTCTAGTCTAATGCAGCATAAGTGGATCATAAGAGTTGATTAAACTATGCTTTCAATTCAATGCAGTACACAAGTGTATGCAGTACACTGCTATTCTGACTGAAACTTCAAAAACAAGGCTTATAAATGCAAGTACTAACTGGAAAATACAGGAAAGAACTTTTATCACAAAGGTATCGCTAACAGGGGTAGGATTTATAAGGTCGGCTCTCCAGTTCTGAGGAACTACTGCACCTCATTACTTTTATTACCTTGAGAAAGACTGTTGCAAACTGCAGGAGGAAACTTTGTTACAGGAGGAAAAGAGTAAAACCCAGCTATATAGGAGCACTGCTTACAGACAAATTATGTCAGAAAACGTGTCAAGTATTTTTCAAGGCTATTTTATTGCTTTCTCTCTTGCCACAAGAGCAGACAACGGTAGAAGCAGCTAAACACATTCCAAACTGATTTATTCTGTTACTCAAGCCTCTGCTTCTTCATTGGTTTACCAGCTAGAACATCGGCAGTAACAGGGTTTCAGCCTGTTCCTGATGTGTGAGACAACTTGAATTTATATTGCCATTTAAATCAGGTAGACTCAAGCTGAAATTGAAGCAAATCTGAACTACGCTTGCAATATATTCCAGTTCATATGCAGAAAAGTCATAATATGTAGAATCATGTTCAGAATGTACTTGCTTCCATGCATTCTAGACACGTACAGCTTTCACTAGAGACACCACCACAAATCCTAAGAATGAAATCACTATGTTAACATGAACTGCCTTTGTTACTACTTTCCCCTACTTTTCAGAGTTAGCAGTTGCAGCATGGCATAACACAGATATGGAGCTGAAGGTAACAGAGCCACGCATCACTAATTCTGTTATCTCTGTAGTGAGCTGCACAGTTACCACTTAAGCATAACTTTTTTTTTTAAGGCCGTGGCTCCACCAAAAATAAGCAGCGTGGTTCATTCATCTATTTACTTTCATTGTATACTGTAATAGAGTCGTGTTTTGGGGTTTTTTAAGCTTGCTGCAGAATTGGATTTGTTGCCAGGCAGGGAACACACAACTCAATGTAAGAAATGACAGAATGAACAGAATTCAAAAAGAACACAAGTCTGGGGGAAATAAGATTGTAAGATGTTACGTCCTTGAAAAGTTTTAGACGTATCCTTGTGATATTAGCTAAAACCTGAAATACGTCTTTCCTACAAGGAACCTGGCATGCAATTTTATAGCAGTGCTGACAAGAACAAAAATCTGGGACTGGAAACAGAACCACTGTGACTCCAGAGCATCAGGAACAGGCTGTGCTCCTCATACAATATTGAATGCAGGACAAATATCCAAATGCTCTAAATATCCAAATGTATCTACAAAGATCCAGTATGTAACATTTTCAGGAAAAATATCAAACACAATGGAGAGATCATAAACTAGAATGCTACACAAAAAAAGGTTAGGTGTGATGAATATAACCACATCAAGGCCAAGAACAAAGCTCTAAATACAGGATGACTCTTACAGTCAGCTGTCCACTGATGATGATATATCTGTAGTGTTTCATGCTACAAAAGACTTGAGGGAAACTGAAAGGATGTTGAAGGAAAATGCCCAAGTAATAGTCTTAGAAAGCTGAAAAGACAGGAAAACAGAAGCAGAGTTTTCAAAACAAGAGAGTGACTAGTTAATTAGTAACAGTTTTCTGGCTTATGGATAAGTCCAAATAACATTATCTTCCAGGATCAGCAGTAGTTGGTAAAAAAATATTCTGAGAGAAGAATCACTCATCTTCTAAAGATGATACAAAGCTTTTAACATATATTATTAAAAAAAGGAACAAGTACCCATTTAATAAGAACACAATGACATCAGGAAGAAAATAAGAGAGAAAATAAGAACAAGAATTGACCATAGAAATCAATGCTAAGCAGTCTCAACAATAATTAATGAGAAAAACATAATTGCTCATTTATGGTCAAATACTTGGTCTAGTTGATGCTAAACCTTATGAAGTCTAATGATGAAAGTTTAACCTACATAGTCATAATATCACAGACAAAACATAATAGTACCTCAAACACTGAAAACTTTCCATGCACCAGATGAAAATAAGAATGAGCTACACATCACAAACACAAAGAAGCCTAGTAACTGTGAATGACATGCAAGCAGATTCATGACCATACTGTTAAGACATCATCAAAATTTTTAAATGTTGATTATTTCTCACCTTTTGCTTATTAGTTCATATTGACAGATACAGGTACATTAATTACAGAAGTGAAAACTAATGACATTTAGTGAAACACTTACTTGCTTTTGGTGCATTACCAAGGGAATAAAATCAACATCATTTATATACATTCTAAATTAGTCCGAACACAACACATGTTTTTTTTAGAATTAAGAGCTCAACCCCGTGTCCCATCTCCTCCCGCAGCCCAAGGTTATCCATAGCCCAGGGCTGCTCCCGCCTTCGGCGCTCCTGCGGCGCCCTCCGCTGGCCGCGGCCGGGAGGTGCAGCGATAACCTCTGCCCGGGAATTCAGCACACCCAGCCCGCACACCCAGCCCGCACACCCAGCCCGCACACCCAGCCCGCACCCCAGCCGCGCACACGCCAGCCGCACACCGCCCGCACGCACAGCCCGCACGCACAGCCCGCACGCACAGCCGCTCACGCACAGCCCGCACGCACAGCCCGCACGCCGCGCACACCCAGCCCGCACACCCAGCCCGCACACCCACGCACAGCCCGCACGCACAGCCCGCACACCCAGCCCGCACACCGAGCCCGCACGCACCTCGGACCGCAAGGAAAAAGCGGTTTATGCAGCTTGAGCGTAAACCAGACTAGATGCCACGGCAAGCCAGAATTTTCTCCCAAACCTCACCGCATGACCGGTGTGCTAACCAGAACTAAAACGGCCTCTGTAGCTAACAGAGAGAGTCAGCTTACAAAACATGGAACTGATAAAGCTGCTCCAAAATCCACCCAGGAGGCAAAATGTCCAACTGGACCGCGTGACATAAGTGTGGAGCTGCAGCAACCCGGAGAGAAATCTCTTACACAGCATTTGATTTTTGGTATTTTGTCCAAGTTTGCTTCTCTGACAGTGAAAGTTTACTTGAATTCAAGCCCGACACTTAGAAAAGAATGCTTTCACAGATCTCACTTTAAAGAGCTGAATAAAGACTTCAGAGGGGGGAAAAAATTGAATTCTAACTTGAAAACTGACAGAAATACCCAAAAGTTTCCACACTTTGCCTTTTTAATCATGCAAATACAGAAAACTTTTCAGTCCTATTATGCAGTCAATGAAGTATAATTGCTGTACCACTTCAAAGTAATACTAAAAGTGCATAATTAATTAGGTTTTGCCAAGTGACAGGACACAGTAAACAAAAAACAAAAAAAGGAACGTTACATATTGACTTTTCAAATTTCAGAAAGTAAATAGAAATAAATTAGATCTTAAGTACTCTAGCTTCTAAGAGTACTGCTATAAATTAAAGACAAACACAAGTTTGAGAGTGATTCTAACCTCTACATTTTCTGCTCATCTTTACCAACAAATTTCCAGACATTTATGCCTTATAAAGATTATTCAAGGAAGCAAAGAACTACCAAGTAGTCAAAAAGGATTGAATAAGGAATCTACCAAGAAATCTCTCATGCAAGTCCATAGAACCTGACGGGATATACCTGAGGGTGCTGAGAGAGTTGAAATCATGAACATGTTTTCCATCTTCACCAAGCACAACTGAGAAGTCCTGTACTGTGACAGAATAAGTCCCTGCATTGGTACAGGATGGTGGTCAACTCACTGGAGAGCAGATCTCCTGGAAAAGACCTGATGATCTGGTAAACAGATCTGGTAAACAGATTTTTGGCAGTAAAGACAGATAGAAAATGTAGAGGGTAGAATTCTACTGGACTTGCCCTAATAGATGTTTATCAAAATCTTTTTTGTACTAGGAATCCCCAAACTAGACATAATACTCTAGATGTGGGCTAATGACACAAGCAAAGGCAGAATTCCTCACTTCCACCTACCTGTCGATACAGGTCTGTCGATACAGCCCAAGAATGCTGCCAGGGCACTTTGCTGGTGCATGCTGATCTTACTGTTTGCTTAGATGTGAACTACACTAGATCCAGACTGCAATGCTTATACTAAAAGTTTAAGCAACAGCACCACATAAATACAAGTGAACATTGCACTCAGATATACAATCTCATTGTGGTTGCTTTCACTATGCCATTGAAGTGGTTGAACGAACACACATCTGTGGCCAGGGAAATTCTTGGTGATTATGACTTAGATTTCACTAGTGAGATTCAGAAAAAAATGTAAGGAGAAAAGCTGAAGAACTAATCCTGAGCTCGGAGTAATCACTTGTCAGATGAGACTATGCTACCATCTGCTACACAAATTTCTATGGTGAACCATGTCTTTAAAATAAAAATTAAATTAAAAAATAAAAGAAACAACAATAACACACATATAAACAAAAGCTTCTGCCATTCTATTCCCTAGAGGTTCTCTTTGGCTTCCAGTTACTGTCACACGGGCAAAGGAGGTTATGAAAAAGAAAAGAAAATGGATTTCTTTTTTGCAAATATCTCATATCCCTCTCCTGTTCATAATGACATTCATGACTGGGGAACAGAAAAGGCTTCCACATGAAAGAAGTGCTTACAATGACCCCCATACAGCTTCTGCACAGATTTGTCAGGAATGCTGGCAGAGTACCCTATGCAGGCCAGGCCAGGAGCTTTCATTCTCCACTACTCCACAGCTACTTCTTAACCCCCCAGCAGTAGAGCACAGTTTATGCTCACGCTCAGTCTGATGTATTCTTCCTTGCAACAACTGAATTCAAGTATCCCACATCTGCTCATGACAAAATCCAACTCTTTAAAGAGCCAGCACTAGGCTGTGGACTTCACATGAATTACCCACTATCTCGGAACCATTATAAATTCCCAAAGTCATAGATATAAACACAGTGCTGGTTTCAAAAGCGTGCAGCTTGGAAGAATGTTTTATTCCTGCCTCTCTAATTATTACTTCAATCATCTCTCTGTTCTCATGGCAGGCTCTAACAGCATTATCCTACAGCATAAGAAAAATTTACAGATGAATAGAAGTGCCTAATAGTTTTCCCCTAAAAAAGGGAAAGTACTAATAATGAAAATCACATGTTATTCCCCAGACTAAATTTCAGCAAATGCACATCATCAGATGATCCACAGCACTCGTCTCTTCATTCCTCCCGAACTAGTTTCAGATCGAAAGTCCAACTGGACTCACTATTTAAAACTGGTTACTCTAAAATTGACTAGATGTACTATGAGTGATAAAAGTACTCAGAAGGAGGAAACAGAAAGTAACTACAAGCATCAGTATGTCTCCTCTTCAGTGACCCTTGTTTCCTATACAGGAACATCTAAGAACATCCCAAATTTAAAAGCAGATTAACCCCAAGATTTTCATTTGTTCAGCAGAAACAATCAAGAGAAAGAATTTCAGTAAAGTTTAGGAGCAAGTTGTAATCTGTCTTTGAAATCCCACTTATTAAAATATCTAACAAGACAAAATGCTCTTGTGCGTGACAGATGAGAGACTCATTTTGAATTTAAATATATCCTAAATTAATTCATAGCTCTTATTCTTTAGCCTACATCCCCCTGTTACATTTCTTTTGCTTATTTGTTCACGTAATATGATCATCAACTTTTATTGAGAAACAGGTATTTGCTTTCTTTCACCAAGGGCTGTTACATGCCTAGCATTCTACAACAGTGCCTGAGAGACTAAACTCTTCCAATAATTCCTTTAAAAGCCTGTCATCTGGAGTAAGAAGCGATTAACAGTTTTATGCACTCACTTTGACAACTGGTAGTATTCTACCTACTTTCCAAAAAAGAAATGCAGCATTTTCATGTTCCCCAAGGAAGATTCTCCTGATTCACACTTCAGTTTTCTAAGGAGAAGGGGCTGGGAGTGGTGTGTTGGGATTTCCACTTTTTTTAAAATTTATTTTTACTATCTATAAATCAAAAGGATGGAGTAAAAAGAAACACAAATAATGTTTGGGATTAAAAAAGTTGGTAATGAAACAACCTTCACCTCACTTGGGTAGCATAACTAGGAAAATAACAGGGAAAACTCAAGGGTTTTTCTATTACTTAAGAAGCCCTAAGCACTACATCCAAATTTAATCCATTTCTTTCATATGTACCCCTATAAACAGAGGTTGCAGCCATTAATAAACCATGTCATTTGCTTGTGACAAATGGTAATAAAAAGACCTTTGCTTTCTGATATTTGTTCAAGACTACAGATTATTTAAATTAAACATCAATCTTTACAAACAGAAAAATATTAGTATTCACATGAAAAGAATTTGTTTACATAAATACAGAAAAAAAATCTTTCACAAGCTACATGTAAATTGAAACTTAGTATCTTCATTGGTCTATTTTTCCCTGATACTTCACCTTGCTTTCTGCCTTTCTACAACTCAGACACTGAACAGCTAACTTAGTGTCCTTTCAAAAGTCTGCAGAGCATATGCATGATTTTACAAAATTTCACTTATAGCTGGACACTTCCCTGCGACCCACAGATGTTGAATTAATATATCATGATCTTCCAAAATCCATTTTTACTACAAAAATGGATATTTTGTAGCAAAATTACAGTACTTTTGTGTCTCCTCCCTCAGACAGATGAGGCATCATCAAATGAGATGATAAAAATAGTTTACATATATACTTACACTTGACATGCAACCAAACATATATAACCCACACAGAATCTATGGAAAACCACTCCTGGTTCTCTATTTCACAGTAACAGAAATCCAAGGAGTAACAAAAAGCAGCCCAGGTAAGGCCATAGAGACATGCCTAATCTAATACAGTCTATTGCTACTAGACCATCTCCTACTTACACACCTCAAGAGGAAAGAACACCATCTCAGACAAAGAAATTTCGGTCCACACCAATGTCAAAGTGCTTCACACAAAGCTACTGTTATCTTTCAGGACTCCAGGGCTTGTAAATCCAGACAGGCTTGAAAGACTGACAGATTAAGGTAGACCTGTAAAGGTGGAACACTGATCCCTCTCTCCTGAGCTAACTTGTACCTTTCTTCAAGCTGAACAGATCACATGAGATAACGATATGCAGATCCAATACAGTACACCTCTCATGGAAATACAAGGCTACATCCTCAAAAAGGAATGGAAAAAGAAATGGAAAAATAACTACTAATATCTTGTTACACAGTAAAAAGTAGTTTGTATCAGTAGGTCAGTATGTCCCTGCAGGTCACAAATTCAGGAATTTAGAGGAAAAAAAATCAGGAATGAACTATAAAATAACCTGAGATAATTTGCCAAATCAACAGACCAACCAGAATCAGCTGAGCATAAGACACTGATTACTCAACTTTAAAATGTATACCTGCAGTCAAGATATTCAGGGATACAAGCAGTACCCTCCTGAGGCAGGGAAGTTGCTGGCCACCAGGAATAAAGTGATGATCCAATAGGAGCCTGGCAACAGAGTACAGGCAATGCAGAGGCATTTGATGCTTTCCTGGAGACAAGCCATTGTTCAAATAATGATCTGCTTCTATACAAGCCAAAGATGCAAAATGAAGTAACAGGTGGAAAGGGAGGGGGCCAGGTAGGGTACATCAACAGACCCAATGCTACTAGAGCCAAGTTTAACTATTCCAGCTCATATTTTCAGCCTAGTTAAATCATGTTTCTAATATTTCAGGAAGACAGACTCCAGAGATCTCAGTGACAGCCTGTACAGACTGTCCAGAAGACAACAGGGTTTGATTTTGTTCTACAAATTCTGCTCAACTACAGTGCCTCTGAAACACACCCTGTTTTCCTATTTCCAGGAAAACATATGCTGACAAATAATCTTCATTTACAAGAACTACAAAAAAGTTCCACTTCCTCTCTGCTATAAATATGCAAATTAGCAATTAATTGCAGAAAAATTACATTAAGAGATGAAATTTTCTTTGGGAAACCGTAGTAAAAGGGAAAGTTATACAATGAGACCACCCAGAAATCAGCAATAGCAACAGTGACAGTGACTAGCATTTCTAGAAATACTCAGTTCATCTATATTTAAAAGTTTGAAAATAAATATTCAGTAAGTTCAAAAGCATATTGCTACAGTTTTTCTGAAAAGAGTTCAAAACACTTGAGTTGTGTAATCAGTAAAATTAGTGGGGGTTTTTTAATTAGTCTTACAGTCGAATTTCTTTTAAACACATCTTGGCAAGGGCATTTGAGATGAAACTTGTGCATAATTTACTCTTACACTTGCTGCTTAAAAAAGTGCTCCAACCTCTAAAAAGTCTCTATATGTTAAGATTCTATCAGTCTATCACCTGACGTGACTATGAGGTGTTCAATTTATTTCATGTCTGATTTTGAGGTACTGACAGTCATTTCCCATTTTTCCTTCTGATTGAAAACAGGATTTAAGATTTAGTCCTTCCCCAAAGGTCAGCTGATCTTCATCATTAATGGGGATGGCAAAAACACGTTAATGTTCCACATCCAACGTACATTCCCTGGCTTAGGATATCGTAATAGTTTACTCAGGAAAATAGCCACTCTCCATATTTCATTAAAAAATGTATGAGAAAAAAATAATGTAATTGAAAAGCTAGTCATCACAATTTTTAGTGATTCAACCCATTTCTTTTTGCTTGCTCCATAAACTTGCTAAGCCAGAACACAAGTGATGAAATCAACTCCAGATAGATACTGCTACAGCTATCACATACAATTAGCTGTGGGTCACAGAAGCCCATAAGAAAACAATCGGGAGAAAATGCAAATTTGTCACACAGTGTCATCCTGAGACATGGACTTTTGTTTCTTACCAACCACATATGCCATTACAGTTCTTTCTCACTGACTGTAGTGCATCATTCCCCAATTACTGTTACCAGTATATTAATAAATTACATTAAACAGGTGCCAAATTAACTGAGACAAGTTTCCAGGTTATCACATCTGCCACACAACATAGAAATCAAATTGTACTTGCAACTAATATATTTTATTCCAGTGTTTTTTCCTCAAATTTGGGGGACATCTTAACACTTAAGCAAGCCTTTCCCATGCTTCAAATACTGCAAATCCTGTTTTGTTAGCTTGACTATCGTGAAATAACTACATGGATTTGAAGATCAAAGTATTTCCATACAAATCAAACCAGACAGGAGTATGCAAAGACCACAGCAACTGTTTATGATGCAAACATAGTACTCAACAAAATCTTATGCTCTGTAGTAGATGCAAAAAGCCAAGTCAAGAAACAGAAAGACAAAATACTGAATACAGTTAAATTCCATTTAACCTCCTAATATTATTTACAATTACCTTACGTTGTCAATCTACGTGGTCTCTAGAAGGAATACATGTACTTCAATTAAGGATGTATTTCAGAAAACAGCCAGCAATGGGACAATTAAGGGGCCATGGCAAAAAAATAAAAAAGCCCACAAAGAAAAGTACAGCGAGTTCCTTTGTCTTGCAGGTAACAATTCCACGTACAGGCTTCAGTTTTCTCTGCCACACACACTCTTGAAGTCATTGCCCTTAATATCACTTCTCCCACTCAAAAGTATTACCATTTTATTCAGTAGACTTGTGCCCTAGACAATGACCTTACAATATCTCAGAAAAGCACTGCTGCTTCTCTGCAAAACTTTCACTGCAAACTTTCACCTGAGAGATTCAGAGGACAAAGTCACTGTAATCACGTTTTATCTTACACTGCCAAAGTTACTACATTACTAACCTTGTATTTGCATATTATAAAAATCATCCATTTACGTTGCAGCGAATTACTTTAAGTTAACACTGGGAACATAACACCTGAAATGAATTTCAACTGACAAGACCATCATCAATCATACTTTCTCAACATTAATACCACTACACAAAGCCTTTTGCTTCACTGCTTGAAAACATAGGTGTTTTAGGACAAAAACGTCTTGCAGATGGTCCTATACTGATGCGTCTCCCAAATTAACAGGTTCTTTGAATATAGCATAAATCAACTGAAATAGCATATTTGACTAATATTTAATTTTAAAAGACAAATCATTACAAATACTAGTAAAGCAACTTACTTGAGCAAACATTTCTAATTATTTAAAAGATACATGCCAAATCAGGAAAGCAACCAATAAAAAAATATACAAATTTAGAAAACACCGTGAGGTTTTCTTTCTGCACCACATCCTCCAAACCCAACCATTTGATTCGTAGACATTTTATCAGATTACACAAGATCATATTTCAAGGTAAAAAGAGCAGAAATTAAATTAGGGAAAAACACATTCCACCAAGATTGTATGTATTAACACTGGAATCAATTTCTTAAAGTACCAGTTTATGCTATTTCCAGTTTATATTTTAATTTGAAGATTGTTAGTTCCTATATGATGTTCTGACAAAGTGTTTTCACAAAAGCAACTTTTTTGCAGTAATAATAATTCAATAATTCAAAGACCAGCCAAGTTATTACTTCAATTGCTAGGCTCAAGATGGTGAAAAAACAGGCAGGATTTAAATACAAGTATGATAAATCTACTGAAAAACCATCATTAGACTATGAATGGAAAGTTCAGTTATGCTATCATGAATAATTACATTTCCTGAACTGTAATGTTCATTACGGTAAAATGACATGATGATTCAATTTAGTTGATGCAAATACTGATAGAGACATCCCAGTCAGAGTCAGGTTTTTCAGTATCTAGGATCCCCACCTCTTGAATTTTTCCAAGAGCTGTTTCAGAGAAGGAGCCCAGGAAACACAGAAGCTAACACGACTCTGTGAGCTGGAACCAGAGTGCTGAACTTACTGCCCTCCAGCATCCAACCTCAACAGATCTACAAGCCTTGTGACTAAAAATTAAAAGAATAGCCATAGTTAACCCACCACAGCCTAAGGGCCAAACTCCCACCCAGCTACTGATACAGACAGGGAGATGGCTTATCAATTACCACTGCAAGAAAACAGACTCAGCTTGAGGAAAATTAATGTAATTTACTGTCAGTTAAAACAGATTCAGGTAGTGAGGAGCAGAGACAAACACTAAGCCAACGCCTTTGCTCCCCTCTCTCTTAAGCCAAACTGTGTTCTTTCACCCCAGACTCCCACACCTTCCACCCAGGGCAGTGCAGTGGGCGGACAGGACGGCAGGGGCAGGTTGGGTCAGTCTGGAACAGCTCCTCTCCACAGCTCCTGCCTGCTCACATATTTCCCCTGCTCTGGCATGGGCTTTCTCCCATGGGATGCAGTCCTTCAAGAATATAAAAATCCTTAAGCATAGGTTCCCCACAAGAACTCTCCACTTGCTCCAGTGTGGGTTCCTCCTGGGTGGCATGGAGACCTGCTCCAGTGTCATGGAGAGTGTCTCTGCTGCTTCTCACTCTTTTTGGCTGCCTCCTCCTCTCTCTGCCAGGTGTTTTGCCTTTTCTTACACACACTGTCCCCAAGGTGCCCCCCCTTGGCTGTGGGCTCACCTGTGCCCTGTGGTGGGTGGATCAGAGCCAGCTGGAAATGTGTTTCCAGCACAGGGCATCCCTGTCTTCTCCTCACAGAGCTACCCTGCAGTCCCTGTTGCCAGGCCACTGGCACCCAGTACACAGGTTTAAAACTACTAGTGCTATTTTAATAATAAAAGGAGCATTTTATAGGCTCAACCTAAAATCATAACCTCTATGTAAAAGATTTTCTGATCAATCACATAGGAGGAGGACTTGTATCAGACACTAAGTACTAAACGGTACTATGAGAAAAGCAGTTTAAAAAAAACCTAAACACATCTTCAGAAATGACATTATTTAGGGGGATCAAACAGCACAGGGAAGCTCACACCAAATGCTGCAACACTTGGGGTAGGCGGGAGGTGCTGCCCACTGTCAGAGACTGAAATGGTTAATGATTTATGCATTCCAGGAGTTTGCAGGCTTTTGACTTTTGCATTATACCTCAGATGGGCAGTTGGGCCCATCCCTCCCTTCAGTTCTAAGCCCTAAAAAGGCAAACAACTCCTCGTCCCAGGGAGGTGCAAAAGCATGCTGAGGGTATATAAACTGACTGGTGACTTTGGGATTTCGGGTTCTCCTTCTCCCCCACCTGTGAATCAAGACCATCGCTCTCAAGCATCGCTGGATCCAGTGGGCGGTGACTATATCCATTTCTTCTGCACTCTCAGCTTCTCTTTTCCCTTACTCTCATCCTGTTTTTTCTCTCCCCTAAGCAGTTTCTCCCCCCCAAAGGTTATCTCTATGTTGCATTGTTGTATGACAACACCCAAAACGCTAGCATACCCCGTGATACAAAATTGTTAAAATAAACTTTGTTTTCAGACACTGATTATTTAGTGTCGTTTCACTTTAATCCACCCCAAGGGAATTATTGATAAAAACCTGAGTTACCCCCCCTCCCCTTTTCCTGGGGCGGGTCATAACACCCACCCCTACACCCCTTGTGGTTTTCCAGACAGGGCAGGAACTGTGGAGGCAAACTGCTGTCCAACACGAACTCCATTTCAAACCTGTCAGACAACTGCCAATGTAATATTGTCATTTTCTCAATTATTTGAGGACACTGTTGATAAAGGCCAGTTGCAGATTATGATTTGTCAGCTCCTTCCATCCTCTCCCCCTTTTGTCCCACTTCAGATTTCTCTGGAGCAATCCCAATTCATACAGTATTGAGTACAACACAGCTCTGATGTGGGTCTGCTGGTCTGAGCCATAACACTAAGGTGAATCTTCTGATTAAAAAAAAACCAAACAAAACACAAAACAAAAACAAAACAAAAAACACAAACAAAAAAACCCAAAACGACCAAAAAATCCTATTTTCCTCAAATATAAGAACCATATTTTTGTGTATTAGCATAAACACAGTGAAACCAACCCTCATGAATAAAACACAAAGCAAACTTTGATGAATTTAAATTGCGTTAAGTTATAAAACAATTGTGGAGCTAACATTACAGCTTACATGCTGTTACAGAAAATGTTTAAGCCTTCCTCTAGTTTAATCATCATTAATGGTACAGGGAAATTATTTACTATCAAATGGGTCAGAGAATACAGAAAGGTCTTCCCAGTATTGATTTTACACATAACATTAACTTCTTCAGTTGCACTTGCAATTGCCAAGAAGGCTTAACTAATATTAACTGCCCCTGTTATTGAGCCTCAAGGAATAGCCACAGTCAGGATGTCAAAACTTATTTTTAAGGGATAAACCAAAACAGCTCAGTGCTTCATGGGCTTGACTAGAAAGTGATTAAAGTGTAACTGACTGAACTGAATTTCTGCCAGTATCAACATAAAACTTTTTTAAAAGGTCAGTCCTATGAATTATTTACTGTTCTCTCAAAGCTGTGTCAACACATCAATTTACTCTCATTCTATTTCTCCTTTACAACCCTGACTAGAATCACTCTGTAACATGCAGGATGGTGACACAAGTCTGCAATGTAGTGAGCAATGTAACAAGACTAGGTAACCACCCAAATTATTCAATGCTTTCAAGACCTAGGAAGAGCAACTTTAGCACAAGCAAAGTCCCATAAAGTGTACAGCTTCAGAGCACCCTGGAAAAGACAGGGCAGGTCTTCATCATAAAATCACTCCTGTGTAGGCATAACTCCTTCCAAAAACCTGTGCATGTGACTGCTTGGAGTAGCACCAAATAAGCTCCAGGAGGCAAAACATGCATCAAGTACTAATAATCAATATTATTATATTCTTATAACTGCAAACCTACCCATACAAGCAAACTACACTGCTTTAACTTTGAAGAATTGAACCACTAATGAAAGCTGTAAGAAGGATTCCTCAAAACTATATGTTTGAAAGACCATCTTTCCACTGTCTATAATCAGGGTATTTTGTCCCTTAGAAGCTTACAACAGACCGCCAAAGTCAGAAGTACTGGCCAAAGTCAAACTACCCCACAGAAGATACAAGTATTTAACCTAATTTTATGACCCTGTGAAGATACAAACCCCTTCTTTAGAAACAGCATTCAAGCCTAATTTGGATTATCACACTGTTAAGATGTTTAATTCTAAAATTCAAATTAAAAAAGGATTGCCCATTAGAAAGTGCTGAAAACAAAGTGTAAAAAGCCAGGTGCTGCAAACCCACTAAAACATATTCTCAAAGAAAACATAAGTAATGCTTACTGAAGTGGTAATGTTATCAAATACATTCATTAAAAGACAAATTAAATAACCAGCCCAGTGATGATGTTTAATGCTCTATTACTTCTTAATTAAGTTTGACCATGACGCACAACTTCTGTGTAAAGTTGTCAAGACCTTTATACTACCAAAGTGCTTGAAGTGAAGCACATTTCTCTTGACTGATTTCTCCTCTGCAGCAGACACTCCCAGCATCCATGTCCTACCACGTACAGCTAAAACAGCTGTACTTGCAGAACTTAGGTCTAGATCAAAGGCTATTTCAACAACCACTTTTCACAAACAATACTGGAATTGTGCTACTGTGTCACAACTTCTGTTTAAATGTGCCTCTTCAGTCCAGATATGGCTGAAGAAAATCATTAGATTATCCTCCAAATTTGTATGTTGCAGAACAGCAACCATTACCATCTTTAGATTTGAGAAAGATTCCTTCATACAGTGCTTTATTTAGAAGTGTATTCTTACAGTTTTACTGAAGTGTAATTCATGTTTATAGTTTTGTTCCACTGAAAACTACACTAAGTATCCAGCTACCAAGTATCACACTTCAGTTATGCCTCTGCTGTAACACAATAAGGTTAGACTGACATCTGTAAAACATGATGGAATTTTGCCCTTCATTTCCAGAAGACTCCAATTAATAATATTCCTAGCATCTCTTAGCAGTGCACTGTCCTGGCTAAAAATAGCTGAAACAGTTTATTAAACACAGTTTCTCACATTAAACTGGTGATCAAAAACCCCTAACTTCAATCAAAAGCTCTGCAATAGAACACTAATCTTCTTTTATTCTTTAGTCAGAAAATATGGTCAACTTCAATAAACAAAGGTTATGCATTAAAACAAAAAATTAATGCAAACCTGAAATACTGTAATAACTTAAAAGACAGCAGTTCTGCAGAAGATAATTTTCCTAGCTCACAAGTGTTCAAATTTCTAAGCCATGACTACAAAGCATAATATAAAGAAGTTTTATACAGTGTGTGTATATATATATGTATATATGAAGTATCTATATTTACTATAAAACAGCTATTGGCTTTAACAAAGTAATCTGGGTTAAACGAATAATATGTAAAATAGGGTGTGTGTGTTCATATGTAATATAGTGCATGTGTTCATAAGAAAAAGTTGCAGATTTCTGCTCAGACTGAAAAGTCAGGAAGCCTACTCATCACAGTTCCTACTGTTTTTCAGACTTCTCAGCTACTTACACAACAGGCAAATTCCAGAAGTACACAAAGCTTCTCACAAGTATTTTAAATAGATGCAGATAACCTCTGTACTTAGCTACACTTCTATAGAAACATTAATTGTTTTTAAATCCTACATAAATGTTATCAGCTTTCAGCAAGAACATTATGCATCAACTGAAATGTATATCTCCAGTTGCAGTTGTATTAAAGAGTTCTAATGAAAATGTTCACATAAGAGTATCACAATTTTCATTGCACATTAAAGAATTCCACAGGCTCCAGTTATATTCAAAATTAAGAAGATGCCAGTATGCTAATTTTCTAATTTGTTAAAGGAATGCATTTTTACTTCACACTGTTTGTTTACTAAACGTTCATGGTCAACCTTGATATTAATGTGACATAGCAATACAAGGCTTTGAAAACACATTCAAAAAGCAATCTAAACTGCCTTCATGTTATTCAATGCTGCATTTTCTTGGACTAAAATTCTGTGCGTTAGACATGGTCACCAACTTTTAAACCCAGTGAACCATAAACTGGCAATTCCTGAATTGATCACTGAATTACTAACAGAAGAACATTCACATACAGTATTTACTATAGATGTCCTAACCAGATGTGATACCTCAAATATTCATACAACAAAGTCTTTACTTTTGCCTGATATGTTTTGACTTAGCTCATTTCAGTTCTTACTAACAAAAGAAAGAGAATAATTAAAAAAACTATTTTACTTGTTCCAACAAAAAACTGTTGCAAAATGTTGTGGGAGAAAAAAGATGAGTAGAAAAAACAGTTGTGTGCATAGGGCTAACATTTTGAATGAAAGGTCGTATTACTGTCTCTGTGAGAAACAATTCTAAAATCCTCTAGCAGAAATTTCTTTGCAATGCACATCATAAGCTAAATTCCATTTAAAATTTATGAACACTCAGCTTATAATGAACTTTTTTAGTGCTGCCAGTATTTTTGATAGCATTTCTGGTATTCTACAGATGGAAGCAGATAAATTTAAAAGTCCAAAAAAGCTACTGTTCAAGAGTGTCACTAAATAACGCAACAAAAGTTGTAAAAATCAGACTGTCTGACTTACCGCCAACGCTTTAGATAATTTGGTTCTATAGTTATTCAAAACAATCGCAGCAATCTCCTTAAACGGCACATATGCAAAGCCATCTTTAACAAATACTCTTCTGGTTCTAAATAGATCTACAGCATCCGCAAGTCCAACCTGAGAAAGAAGAAAAACACACATTTTGGAAGAGCAAAATAATGCAGTAACAATGTGTACAGCCCTGAGATTCAAGATGGACCAGTAAAGCTTTAAGTCTTTCTCTGTCCTTTAACACTGTCTCCAGTCAAAATGCAAAGATTGTGAAATTACACGCTGACTTTAGGAATAGCTGATCATTATTTTGGTGGAAAAATACTGTTTGCTTACGGAAAGTCATGCAACTCATCGAAATAAGATACTTCAAAGCTCCTATCTACAATTATTAACTCATTTATGTAGCTTTGCACTGCTTACTGATTTGATATTTGAAAATGGACTTCTGCTGGCCTTCTGTTTCAGATGTCTCGAAATATTTGATTCATTTAAGAGGTCTTGCTAACAGATCTGGAACCCAATTTCGCTCCAAAGAATCAGTGGGCTCCATTTAGAAACTTCTTTCCTCTCCCCTTGTTCTCTCACAAAATGAATTCCAGATTAATACAATCAGACCAAACATAGTTTCAGCAACAGATATTTGAGAATGTCTCCATCCTGAACTGTCCTTCAGCCAGGCAAATTAAGTCATTTGTCTGGGAAACATTAAAACTTAAGGCCATTTCTGTGTCAAAGCAAAGGATAGCAGAAGAGGACAGAAGACATGCATAGCAGTTTAAAGCTCCCTTCATTTTCCCAGTCCCTCTCTCTACCCTTATACCCACATGAAGTAGAGAAACTCTCATTAGCCTCAGTTAATTTAGATAGTTGGATTAACTGTTAGTATTGGGTAAACTTAAAACTAGTAACTGCACATTTAACTAAGAGAGAATGAATGCAGATCTGAGGAACTTAGCAATTTCTACTTACCTTATAGAACATTTGTTCTTTTACTTTAGGCAGACTGAGGCCAGGAGTTGATGCACACAGCTCATTTGCCAGTTCAGTTTTCAGGTCTTCACTAACCTAAAATGGAGAAGTTGTTTTAAAACTGCTGAAATACTTTAGAATAAGGCTTTTTTTAACTAACATGAATGAAAAGATTACTTCAACTGTAAATATATCACCAGTTTAGCTTAAAAGGGAAAAAGAATTACATATTCAGCACGTGAACACTAATAATTAATTAAGCAGAAACCAGCAAAACACTAGTGGTCAATAGTGTTAAGCAACCTTCCTCATGAAGCAAAAGGTCAGATTTTAAAATACAATAATTTTAAAAATTAACACAAGAACTGGAAAACATACTTTTTAAAAGTCAATCTCTTTAAAATAAAACTCATGACAATCCTTGCTCATCTCTGAATTTATTATATGCATTAAAAGAAAGCAGGATGAATCAATGGCACTTAGTAAGGACTTTGTCAGATTTTTAACAAAAACATCACTTTCAGCTCATTTTTAAATCCTGACTTTTAACAAAATTATATATAATCTTATATTCATAAATTTAACTTTTTTTTTTTTAAGGAGTGAGAACAATGGTATATTTATTGTCCTCTAAATGTTAGCGCTTTTCCAGGTAAGTTAAGCAGCAATGCTCTATTTAACAACTTGAAGTATTTAACCCAAAATTTCTAGCTTGAAAAATCACAGTGTTACACTTCCTAAAACAAAAACTTAAATACTGCATATACATTAACACACATCACAGAATCATAGAATATCCTGAATGGAAAGGGACCCGCAAGGATCAGAGTCCAACTCCTGGTCCTGCACAGGACCACCCCCAAGAGTCACACCACGTGCCTGAGAGTATCATCCAAACGCTTCTTGAGCTCTGTCAGGCTTGGTGCTGTGACTGCTTCCCTGGGAGCCTGTTTCAGTGCCCAACCACTCTTTGGGTGAAGAATCTTTTTCTAATATCCAACCTAAACCTCCCCTGACACAACTTCAGGCCATTCCCTTGGCTCCTGTCACTGGTCACCACAGAGAAGAGATCAGTGCCTGCCCCTCCTCTTCCCCTCACAAGAAAGTTGTAGACTGCAATGAGGTCTCTCCTCAGTTTCCTCTTTATAGGTTTCTTATATTGTGGTGCCCAAAACTGCATACATTTGCATAATATGTTCTTGATAAAGTATACTGGAAGTAGTCCCTGAGTGAAAGGGATTAAGTGTTAAGAAGCATAGAATACCTTCTCAAAATATAGATGGACAGAGATGTCATCAAAGCATAACGTTGTGAGACACTGCTGCCCATAAACTGCATGTGTGCTCCATTGTCTATGCTGAAGTGATGTAAGGTTGCAGTCAAGGTAGTTCTTAGAGACAAGTCAGGAACCAAGCCCAGGCCACCACATGCAACACATGCCCAGACTCCAAATGCAAGATAAAAAAGACACTTTGTCCTTCCCCTCCACGGAAAGAGTTGTGCATAAGCAGTTTTCTTCTCTGAATGGGGCAGAATATCTAATTTACTGATCAACAATGACATGCAGTTAAATAGGCATTTGAACAAAATTTTTTTCCTTCTCAATTGAAAACCTCGAGAAAATGAAACAAAACACTTTTCTTGGAATTCATAGGAAGGAACCTTTAGTTTCAAACTTGCAGAAGTACCTTAGCAAAAAAAAAGTGATTTGATAGATGCATATGAAATGGCCAAGGCAGCAATGTCAAGAAGGCTTATGGTTACCCTGTCTGCATCTTGATGTCCTCTCTCAGGAAAAACAGCTTTAAAAAATAATCACAGAGACGACAGCAAGACAGAAGAATGTAACTTTGAAGACAGAGGAAATACACAGTAGCATTATATTTCTGCATTTGAAAATGTAAAGCTCAGGGAAAAAGAGCCTGTAAGGAAACCATTTTTCTTTAACAAAGTAGCTGTATCAAAACAATTAAATGAGTTTCTGTAAATGCAACTAGAAAACATTTTCTATAAAATGTTCTCATTACCAATCTACTTCTTGACAGACTTTGAAAAATTCCTGCTTTTCAAACATGACACACTAAACTATATTCAAATTTCACACAAAGCTACTAAAACCCCGCAACTCCCTCCAGATGATCTATTTCTTGTCTAAATCTAAGTCACCATATCAGCCTGCAAGGATGTCTTTCACCTGCTATAAACCAAAGTTCAAATTTGAATTCCAAAATAGTGGCTTCCATTTTTCAAATCTAACATTTTTATGCTTTCTTACTAGAAATTGTTTAAGAGAGCCCAGTCTATCATGTCATTCCAAATCCTCAGTGACAGTGTCTTTGAATAAAAACAGCATAACACATTGTAGTTGCACTACAGTTGCATTATTTCTTCTAGGATATCTTACTAAAAAACACATCAAACCAAGCCAAAGATAGAGTGGGTGGTTTGTTTTTTTTTTTTGCAGAACACCATTAAAACAGTCCAGAGACTGTTTTATAAACAGGTCAACAACACTGGGTGGAGAACAAGAATTTGTTCTTCCAAAACCAATTAGCTCATTTTCATCCACAAAACCACTTTTTTCAGTATTACACTTAATTTCAATGGGGTTTTATCTTTAAGACACACATAATTATACTGACTCCAAACTTCACAAGTTGTCTAGCTCCTTCTTTATTAGTAATTTGACTAAATTGTACAGATAAAAAGTCACAGTGATTTTACTTTTTCTTGCATGTACTAGCAAACAATTTAACATTGTTGGGGTAAAAGTTATCCTAAAGAAACCTCACAAAAAATATGTTAACGGGCCATGACTGAAGATTTGGATAAGACTGTGGACAGTGTTCCCAAAAATAGTTTTATCAAAAATTGTATTTTTAAAACAAACACAAATATTATTGCAAAGTACTATTTATAATATAAATAAATAATACCTATAAAGCTGTAAAATAATTTACATCTTACAGCCTCAAGTATCTTATAGGTTAGACACACCTTCAGCAGCCCTGCAAAGACTGATCCTTGCCTTTTCTCTGAACTTCCATCACCTTGACGTTTTCAGGTGATATAGAAAGAGAAAGAAGAAACAAGGGCATCCCTAGCCCCTAACTAAAGCTGAGAGGCAACTCCAGAATGCATTTAAAAATAGAATTTGCTTCCCTAAAGACTGGAACATGAAAAATAACCTTCTATTGGCATTACTGATTTGACCACTTTCACGTAAAATTGATTGAACATCCAATGCAAAGAAATACGCTCCTCATAGTCTGAAGTCAGACTCAAGCCTTCAGACAGGTTGTGCCTGTATCTCTACATACAGAGCACCATGAAACCATGAATCCCAATTTTTCTCAGTTCACAGAAGCTGGAAAAGATTATTTTTTTCTGTTGTTTTTATTTTTTAAATTATTTTAATAAGAATACTATGGTTTGTCTATTTAATAGTTTCATCTCTAAAATGGCACTTGGAAGAACACATTTCAGTAATCATTAAAACCTAGACACAAAAAACTAAATACAGCATTCAGGATTCTAATCACATCTAGAAAGACAAACAGGTTGCTTAACGTTTGACAGCACTCAGTGAGCCTCACCAGGACCACTGGTGTTGTTCAAAACATTAAAAAACAAACAAAACAAACAAAAAAAAAGCCCAAAACAAAACACAGAACTCTTCTGAGGGTCTCATCTGACCTTCCACACTGAACTGATTCAACTCACCTCACAGAAAACAATTCACTAGTTTTGCTTCCTTTGTTTGTAGACAGTATAGTGAAATGCTGACCACTATGTCAGCCTTTGGTTTGCCTAAGCAAAGAACAACAGGAAAAGTATCTTCCCTTTTCAGTGATAGTGGGTCAGGTAGCATAGCTTGAGAAAATTCAACACTTCATCATAAGTCTCTCAGACTTAGAAAATTTACAAAAATAAAGACATAAAAAGGGAAGACATGAGAGGAAGGGGAAGAAGCAAGTAGTCAGGACAAGCTGTATTATTTCCAGGCTTTTTGTTTTCTACGTGCAGTTTATTCATTGATTTTTAATCACAAAACTGTCCAGGAAACACAAAGACACATAAATTTAGATTAAGATATGAATAATTTAATATGTAAGGCTTAGTTACACAAACATAGTCAGTGAGGTAGTTCAAAAATTTCAAAATAAATTTGATATCCTTACTCTGCTTTAATGAAGAGATAAAGATGCATGCACACATTATACCACTATACATGTGCAACTACTTAATTTTGGTGTCTCTAAGTCTCCCAGTAAGGAACATACATACATAACAACAGTCAACTACTGTAGTAGCTATAAACCTAGATATCAACGGTGTTTCCTTTATCTGGAACAAAAAAGAATTTTAAGAAAGCAACAGTCAATTCTATGACAAAGCCACAATTTGTTTTCACTTTAATCTATCTTCTGAAACTTGAATGATTAAACTAAGAAATTTATTACTTCTTTTGAAATTAAGTACTTTGGGACGAGAATAACCCGCCATGTTTTCTAAAGCACTAATGGTATACGTGTTTCACTGTCTCATTTAACAAACTCTAGCATTTAAAAAATTACCCTACTCCTAAGCCTTTCCAGATACAATTTTGTTTCTATTATGACTTTAAGCATGGAGCTGACTGAAAAATAAATACTTTTAGGTTACTTTGGCAGTAAGGCACTGTTTCCCACTTAGGCATCACTTCTGACCTTTGCTGTCACGTGTAAGACAAGCATTGCTGATTTTCAAGCAAAGGGACAAATATAAGATTTAAGTGGTGGAAAACTAAGATAAAATTCAGAACCATTTCCTTAACAAATGCAAACCTAAGCCTATTTGGACAGTAAAATTAAGGTTTAGACAATTTTTACTTTTAGGCATTTTCACCATCCTGTCTGGGAAAGGAAGAAATATTATTTGATACATCTAAAATGATCAGCCATAAACCCTATCAGAAGAACATTTTGGTTTAAACAGCTGCTACCAAAATGGATAATTATAGTCACAGTCTTTTGGTGGATAGACATGATATTGAGTATCTGTACTTACTAGGGACACAAACTAGTCCCCGTTCTCATTAATCAAATTATGACTTTGGGATCTTCTGTATCCAATAAAGGCAGTCATAAAGCATTTTTTCAAGAAGTTAAATTACAAATATTTATACAACTGCCCCACTACTAAGATAAATGCTTTTGAAGAAAGCATAATAGCGATATCAGAGTCTCTCATAGGAGTACTCTGATCATAAAAATGGAAATTAAAGAAGTTTAATTTCTACTGCTTAAAGCTGCTAAAAAAGCACTTCAACTGCACCATCAAAGAGCTACAGCGCAAAAAAAATTCTAACACTTACGCATTTTGCACTTTCCGTTTTATTTTGCAGTTCTTATTCTTTCCTCTCAAATGATGCACTACAGAGCGTTAGCTCCCTCAACTGACTATTCCCATCTGCCATTTCTTCCACATTATTATGATCCAAAGCATTTATTAAAATAACATGCTTTATAACAGCATTTAAAAATTAAGACAGCTAACTCTACAATAACTGGTTGTTACCCTAAAATAAGGCATCTAAACTAGAAGTTATAAAAAAAAATTCACAGTATTTTTTTTAAATTTCAAGAGGCTATTCAGAGGTAAAGAAGTTCTATAATAACTTAAACATGATTTTTTTCATCCTCTGTGGAGAAAAAAAAGCAACACAGATGTATTCAAAATGAAATATACTACACTTTGAAGTTTATTTCTTTTGCACACTGCAGAAAGATAACACTGAACAGAAGCATTGCAGGGAATATAAATTCAATTATACATCATTCTTACACCACAGATAAAGACATAATAATAACTATTAATTTTCATTTCTCGTGAAAGCAACAAAGAGGAAATATGTCTATTTCAAGGTACAGTCTGAAGATAAGAAAGATGGGTCACATGAAATCAGAACAATCAAGATGATGACCAGAACATCACCAAAAAATAAATTAAGGATAAAACTTTGCCTTCTGCTCCACTCTGCATTCCAGTATATCCAGTTAAATTTCTGGAAAGTACAGCAACAATTCAAAGCATGCAACAACACTTAGGAAAAAAAACCCCAGAGACAAGTAGCAATTCACCTGTGTCTGTCAAAAATTAAATTGTGTTATTCCAATTATTGCACTTTATGACAGTGCACCAAACCTCAGAGACAGGGAAAGAAGCAAGTATCATATTGTGTCAAAAGGCCCTAAAGTCACTGAAAGATATTTTCACAAACAAATGACCAAACAGTTCCACAGAATCGTCTATAATCTGTGTTCAAAACCCACTGGAAAAGCCACGCATGGAAAAATTTAACCAAAAACAGTAGGACATACTAAGCAAAGTTTCGATACTACTTAGTTTTAAACTGAAATTTAATATTTCAGTTTCTAACCTGCATATTAAAACAGGAGTAGATTACATAGTGAAATGCCATGAGGTTGGGGACACTGCAAGAGCTCTGGAGAACAGGATCAAACAAGAAAATCTGGTCTAAAACTGAAGGCTGTAAAAATTGCAAAGGACACTCACAAAAACAACAAGTCACTATACAAAGAAAGGATAAAAGAAGAAATAACAAGAAAGTATAATGAGAGGTAGAAATACAAAGAAAAGGTAAAACCAAACAAATGGGGAAACAACCCCATCTTTCTCAACTAGTGGATAGAACAAGAAGAAATAGACTTATATTAGGATTGACACTTGTTAAAAAAAAGTTAAAAGGAAAGTAAAGCAGCAGAATGATGATCACCACTGTGAGATATGAATATGCAAGCAAAGCTGTGAGGTTTTCATGGACAAAGCAAATAAAACTACTGTAATCTTCAAAACATTGCTGCAAGTGATAAAGGTGAAACAAAACAAAACAACAAAACAAAAAAACCAAAACAAACAAAAAAAAATACACAGCACCTCGAAAGCAACCACAGAACATTTTGGTCCACCTGACCAGAAGAGACCCTTCAGTTGTGCCAAGAGAGAAACAAAGTGGGACTAGTTAAGATGAACAAGTTTTATGGCAAGTTTTCCTAAGAACAAGGTGGAAAGGCACCAGAAGTTTATGAGATCTTCCAAATCAACACAAGATGTATCAACACTCACAGCTGCAGATACTGAAAGGACAGATTTTCCACTTGATATCTAAGAACAAGTGGTAGGTCTTGGACAGTTGAAACTATGCAAGGTAAATTAGACAAGAGGCTGAAACTCTCAGACTAAGGGATTCAAAGGAGATACTTCTGACCATGACTTTCTGAATGACTTCCTAGTTAAAGCCCAAGAGTCACTTACCTGTAAAACCAGTTATTTTATATAATTCCTTCATATACTGAAGAATTTCCTTTGCGATTAAAATACTTTCTTCAATTACTATAACACTTAAAATATTAACTGTATTTCCCTTTAAATATCTTATATTAGTGGTTTTACTGCCAGAAACTGTCAGGCATCATTGATGTAATTACTCATTTATAGTAAGATTTTAATGCTCTAATCTTCTATATTGATGTAAATCTCAACTGCACACCTGGTGTTTGCATACTCTCTTTGATGGGCTCTGTCACTTAAATGTCAGCATTTACTTCTCTTGAGTGCTGCTGAAGGACTTCCTGTGCTCCCTACGTGACTGACTTAGCACATAGACTATTTAATGTGCCTTGAGAGCTGAAGATTACATGCCATACATAAAAAGCTTCTGTATTTATCTAGATGACAACAGCAATATCCTTTAAAAACCTTTTTTCTTTCCTTTTTTTTTTTTTGGTAGCACATAAAGTATAGAACAGACTGGAAACATTCTAAAATACTTTCAGAACCATTCCATGATTCTCCTTTCACTGTGATAGAAGACCATTTAATGTATCGGGGAAAATACTCTTAAAGTATAGATTTATTCTTGCTTTCCTTCTACCCTCTTCCTTTCTGGACATTTTATTTAATACTATGCACTCCACGTCTTGCCCAAGCTGGCATGAATTGATAGGTCTAAGTACTGATATTTCAGACTACTGTAAAACTTTGAGCACCAAACCAATGTTCCAGTAGGCTGGGCAGCACCACTCCAGACATCTTCCACACTTGCCAGAGAAGAGATTGGCCAAAGCTATTCCTACAAGTGACTAAAATGCAATCTCCATGTTCATAGATCAAAAAAGTGTCTCAAACTCAAATCAAACTTCCTTCCCCCCCGCCCCAGAAAGTCCAGAGGCTTCTCACAGAAATACTAAAGATATACTGACTTAATCCAGTGCACGCTTTGTAAAAACTTTTCAAGGAAGAACTTATCTAAGCTTCAAATTTCCGTAATTTATACTAAATGTAGAAAGGCTTATTTTCACAGACATGGTAAAAATTTTTAATTATAATAATCCTATGCATGTTCAAACACTAACTCATTATCCTGAACTCATCATCTTTAACCTGAGTACTTTGAACAATTTATAGCCTTCCTTTGGCAAGCAGAGGGCATCTTTATAATCAGGTAAAACTCCACAGTTTATTTATTTCAATAAATCCTTTGTCATCTATTTTGCTCCAAATGTCAGCCACTGGACAAAAGAAATCCTATTAAAAAATTAAAATGTTTGTTTTCATTAAATTTCATTTTTATTTTCAGAAAGCTCTTGCTCTTTGATTAAAAATCTCTTTAATCATGAAATCAGAATTACTATCATATCAAACTCTCTACATCTTATTGTCATATAAAAAACTTTTGAAATCTGGTATGTTTTCTTCTACTTATTAACAACTTCATTCTTGCCAAAAAGTTGCTAAATAAGATCTTTTTATTAGGTATTCAAAGATCTTTACAACTTCTTAAGTATTATCCATTAGTGGGATTGAAGACTTCTTGATTCTACAAAGCAGTAATTTTCAATCCATAATTCACAAAATCTCAGAAATTAGTCTGCAAAACCTCTGCAAAAAATATTTGAATAAAAGTCTCACTTTCTCATGCATGTAAGCAAACAAGAGAAGGAGAGAGGTGGCAGTCATGGAATTCTCAATGTTAGGTTCACTTTGTTGGCGCTGTAAATGAAAACAACTCTGACAAAACTGTACAAGACGATCCACTTATTTCTCCTCCCCAAAAAACAGTTGACAAGTTCTTTCATTAAATACTGAGAATCACTCTTACAGTGGTTCTTCAAACTTTTGACATAAGCTACACCAGACTACACCAACACTTGAGCTTTAGCAGCTCTGGCCTTTTCAGACTACAATTCTGAAATCAGAACCACCACCTAGAAAATGCAAGGCACCTGTTTTCTCTTTAAAGAAATTTAAATAAGTTTCTTAGGGTATCTTAAGCACTTAAAAGTTCCATAGTAGAATTTCTATTCATTTACCCATATAAAAACTGGATTGTAATATCAGAACTTAATTCCTTTTCCTTGAAGACCATCCCCTTTCAAACAGGTAGAGCACAAAGTTTGATTTCCAACTTGGTTTATTGCACAATAAGGCACGAAAACATTGTACCTTCTAGTAGAGAAGTATGAGGAGAATAGTTCATCGTAATTTCCTTTTTAAAGCCTTTGCAAATAGAACATTGAGGAAAAAAATACTGCTTTTAGAATGGCCTTACTTTTTAGTGGCCCCTACATAGCACCATAGAGTTTAGACCTCTTTCAGATACAGATAGAATTCCTTAGTAATATTCAAATGTTTTATACATGATAGTGCAAGGAAGGATTAGTTTTGCTTAAATTTCTGTAAGAATTGGAAGCGGGGGGCAGGGGATGTAGAAGCAGGGAAGTAGATTTCCAATGACATGATGTTTTGTTGCCTCAACAGGAGTAAGAAAGTAATACCTTCTTAATCATTTTGATATATTGAAGGCACATTCAGTAGCACAGAACCAAGCCATACTCCTAGCTATTTCCAGCAACCCACAAATATTAATTTATTCTCACAAGCCTGAATACTGAATCTGTGACAGGAGAATACGAGGCTGGGGAATAAGCAATGGAAATAGAGCTCCACAAACATACCATTCACTGAAAGGTCTGTTGCACCAGAGAATGGCATTTCTAATAGTCTCTCGAAGACCCAGGAAAGCCCATCTGTTATTCTCAATGCTGAAAAAACCCTATTTCATCCTCAACATACACTGATGCCAGATATTTCAATCTAGCAATATACAACATACATCAGCCACCTACCTTAGAGTATTTAAATTCTTCTAATTAAGCAGTATTTTAAGAGAAAAGTTTTTTCAGTAGGCTGATGATTGTAGGTTAATTTTTATTAACTTAAGTTTCCTCTGAGGGCTACAGGCAAGGCTGGAGCTTCCTAACAGAACAGTTCATAGCTGCATTGCAAAATATTGTTAAAATCATTAATATAGAAACTGGAATAGACATTTTCCTTTAATCCACTCAGACAAACAAAACAGTATATAATAGCAGGAACACTTTTCTAATATCCCTAAAACACCTCAAAAACAACAGTTTTTTGTCTACATAGATTTGTCATTTTCAAGGTTTCTCATTAGTTGTTAAAGAACCAGAGTGAGTTTAAGTCAAAAGGGAAAAAAGTTTTGAATCTAATTTCTAATGAGAAAGCAACAGCTTCAGAATAAGAGCATTTACAGAATTTTGGACAAAACTTATATTCTGTATTCTTCATAGCATGTACTTAATGGGCCAAAATAAAATGGTCTATTAAACCAAAGTAGTATAATTAATGTGTATGTGCATTTATATGGTCTGTGTAACAATAAAACTGCTACTTAATTGTACATAATTTCTCTTAAAATTATATATAAATCCTTCAACACATTATGCAATTTTTAGCTACTACATTTAATACCAGCCTTTTTTGTGTTTTTTAAGCTAAATCATAGTCTTGGTTATATATCTATAGCTCCACTAACTCACATAATATGCACAAACAAGCAGAACCAAATGTTTTTTAGCATGCACAAACATACAACCATGTGTCCCCATGGGGACAATTACACAGTCAGTTACTTTTCTGAGCAATCCATACAAGATTTGCATGCTAGGATTATTAAATTTTAACTATGTCCTCAACAGCTATCTGAAGCATTCATTGAATGCATGTATTTTTAATTTTCACACAGTTTTCCAGATGTCAGTATTCATGGAGGGAAAAATGTATAAAGTCCCCAGGTCACTGTGGTTTCCTTCAGTTTCTATAACAAGCAGCCACATCTTAAAAGTAGTCAGTAGATTGCAAAGGTTCTAGAGGAAAGCTTATGAGTAAAGATATATGTTGACCAAAATTATTTTCCAAGTGAAGTCAATAATCTGATGAGAACAGATTGCATATACACTTCACATAAGAATCAAACACAGCCATTGCTTTATTACTGAAACCTCTAGGGTCAATTATCACACAATTCATCAAGAAAGCAAGGCAATTTTAACCTGAGTGTTTTTTGCCCAGATAAGACAGACAAGACCAGGAAGGGCATTGACCTGTTGGAGTGAGTCCAGAGGAGGGTCACCAAAATGATCAAAGGGATGGGGGACCTCTTGTATCAGGAAAGGCTGGGAGAATTGGGATTATTCAGCCTGGAAAAGAGAAGGCTTCAGGGTGACCTAACTGTGGCCCCCAGTACTTGAAGGGACCCTTCAGGAAAGATGGAGAGGGACCTTTTACAAGGGCATGTAGTGACAGGACAAGGAAAAATGGCTTCAAACTCAAGGAGAGTAGGTTTAGACTAGATATTAAGAAGAAATTCTTTAGTGTGAGGGCGGCGAGGCACTGCAACAGGCTGCCCGGAAAAGCTGTGCATGCCCCATCCCCCGAAGTGCTCAAGGGCAGGTTGGATAGGACCCTGAGTAACCTGGTCCAGTGAAATCTGTCCCTGTTCAAGCCAGGGGGGGTTGAAACTAAATGATCTTTAAGGTCCCTTCCAACCCAAACCATTCTGGATGGATTAGATCAAGAATCATCGAATCTTGATTCAAAAATACCTCCTATCAGCTCTTGTAAACCTTGTCAACTTAACTGTGTAACTACACATTGTTTCAGTTGTGTTTGTTGACTGAAGCAGACTTCTTGTGGCACAAAATTATATGACTTAATCCTCATTTCTGTGGCACACACACTATTCTCCAAGTTCAGAAGTTCTGTGTGGTTGGGGTTTTTTTGAAACCATAACTGCATTTTTTACTTTTTAAACACAAGCGCTAAAACTATCTTAATGAGAATTTAAAAAAACAACAGGCACATGCAACGTAAATACAGAAAGTAACATACTTACAGCTTCAAATGATAAATTAACATATTCCAGGAATTTCTGCATTAAACCATCAGTCAGTTGGCTGAAGCGATACCGGAAGAGATCCATTTCTTGCTGAAGAAACCAACGCCTGAGATCCTCACTGCAAAGGAATAATGAAAAAAAACCATAATGCATTTTCAGAACATGCATTCTCTCTTTCCTTAAAAACCAGACCTCAAACCTAGTGAACACGGCATTAAATGTAATGCTGACTTTGGGATGTAACCCACAAACTGGGGAGCTTGGGAGTGAAGGCAGGATATTTTCAGTAATGCACACTCAATCAGAAAAGACTTCTGAAGAGACAATACACAAAGGAGCATGTTTTGAAAGAACAGAGGTAGTCAATCCCAACACTAAAAATTGCTCTGTAGGTATGAAAGCTGTCACTCTCTTAAACGGTACTCACCATTTCTTACTTGTTTTGGATAAAAATATTCAATCGTAGGTAACATTCTCCCTTGGTATTTAAAGAAAAGCTTTTTTTCCACAACATGGCACAGAATTTCTTCATTGTACAACTAATATCACAATTAACCTGATGAGGCAAATACATTTTGAAGGCTACTTCTTTTAAGTCTCGCTTTTAGGGTAGCTCCAGCTGAAGGAGCACGCACACATCTCAGATACTATGACAATAGTGCTCTCCATTCTAGGCAACAAACAGCCTGGAAACAGGCAAAAGGAAAATATATGGAAATAAACTTGGGTGAGGAACACAAATAGAACATCTAATTCTTGACAAAGAGAAAAAGGGATTTAGCAACTGCAGGTGATCAAGTAGGAGAACAAACAAGAACACAGGGACAGGAGTCAGTAGACAGTATAAAACAACAGCAAGTCTCCAAGTACTCTAAGTTTTCATATAACTCTTTACATTCCAGTGCTCAGATTCCCAGGCATCAGTGCACTGCTCAAAGCTATAGCAAATAGCTACCAAAATACCAGTAACAAAAGCCATCTTGTATGTACAAGCACAGAATGCAGATGATGCTGTACCTCACTACCACAGGGCACTCTCTTGAACTGTCCTCCAAGAGCTACTGTGTAGGCCACTGCCACGGCAATTCACAGAGCACAGAAATACTGTAGTCTTACATGTTCTCCTTAGAATATCTAAACATCTTTTCCCATTGGGAACACATGGATCACAACAGTCATTTGTGCTTTTGCAGACAATACCTCTGGTTGAAAAAAAGTAATTATTACTCAAAGTAATTCCAGATGGAAAAGCTCTGTTCTAAAGCATAGAGTATAAGAAGAATAAACCTGTGGATGGTTTCAGTGCTTGGGACATACTAATAATCTGTGCAACTTAAAATGGAAGTTAATGTCTTAATGACAGATCTGTTGCAGTTCTTCTATGTGCATCTCAGGCAGTAATAAAACCCTAGGATGTGACAATTTTACTCTTTTCCTAGTTCATCAACTTCACACTGCATTTGTTTTCCTAAGTGGGAAAACAAACAAATGAAATATCAACGCACACCCCAATGAAAAACAAATCACAAACACAATTATTTATAGTCACTTTGGAGGCCAGCCGGTCTGTTGTTCTTCCCTTCCTTCAAAGGCTGTAATCCCACCTACACACTTAAGTTACCAAAACAAGAAAATATTACTGTTATCTCTAATACACACACCTATCTAGATTCTTCCTACAGCTGATGAGCTGACTTTACACTACTGTGTATGTCCCAGTATATACTTTAAAACTGATTTTCCTAGGATCATCATCATTGGGGCATTATTTACTTCATTTCTAAAGACAAACCATAACTTATCCTCATTATTCACATGTAAAAACTGTACACTCTCACTTCAGACACACATTAGTATTAATACTTATTATCAAAACCCCAAGCTTAACTGAAAAGCAATATCACTGTCATTAGACTAACCAAGCTGCTGATGCACATGAGGGAGTTGCAGGTCACTGAAGTGTCATCATCAAATCATCATGGCTAGGCTTCGCGAACGAAGATTTGGGAAGGTTCTATCCACATTTGTTGTAGGCACGCCGGTGGCTTATGAGGCCAATATGTGACAGACATATCCGATTGCAAAAGGCACAGCAGAAAGACTCCTTAGATGGTATATTCTGCAATACACGGTTCTTTCTGCGTTGCCTTTTCTCCTCAAGGGTGATCCTGCGTGCGTTCTCAAAAGCATCAACAGCGTTATAGATGGTGTGTCTCCAGGCCTCCCGATTGGAGGCCAGAGTAGACCAGTTATGATGATCAATGTGGCCAAGGCTGAGATGTTGTTTCAGGGAGTCCTTGTATCTTCTCTTCGGGGCTCCTCTGTTGCGGCAGCCAGTGGCAAGTTCACCATAAAGCAAGATCTTAGGGAGGTGGTGGTCCTTCATCCTTGAGACGTGCCCTGCCCAACGCAGCTGCGTTCTCAGCAGCATGACCTCAATACTTGTGACTGCTGCTTGTTCTAGAACAGATGTATTGGTCACAAAACCTGACCAGTGGATGTTTAGGATTGTACAGAGGAAGCGTTGATGGAAGCGTTCTAGGAGACGCAGGTGGTGGCAGTAGATGACCCATGATTCAGAACCATACAAGAGAGTAGACAGCACTATGGCTTTACATAAAGGATATCTCCTTGTTTTTTGCCACTTAACTTCCTGGTGTGCAGGTTACTCAACAGTTAAAACCAGTTCATAGATTCCCAACTATAAAAATAATACAAAAGAACAGGCTCTTTTGTATAGAGAACAGCACTTGAGAGGGTGGGATTGGAATGGAAATACTCTTCACCACCCCAAGGAAGAGTACGAAAAAACAGCATATTTGTTGGGAAGCATCAAGGCAGAAGAACCTGAGGAAAGGCATGCAAATGTTCATAAATCTGGAACTTAAGATTAGTAGCACACAGTCCACAGTAATACCAGAGTTCAGTTACCAACAACTGAACACTGATTCGTGAAAACCCTCGGCATGGGCCAGATCGCTGTCAGGTAACCAACACTAGAGGATTCCTCAGAGTTTAAGTTCCAAAAAGTGACAGCAAGGGGAACATGGGTACAGAAAACACACAAAAGTAAACGCTACTCAACATAAGGAGTAGGAATTTTAGCACACGAGTCTAATTTATCCTATAGAAAAAACAGCAGGAAATAGTGAAAAGGCCTTGTCAAGTTTGAAAAAGAACTTATGTCCTTGTTCTGTGACACAGACCAAACCAAATTAACAAAAAGGCACAAAAGTATGTTTGATAGTTTTCTGAATAGAAGAGTTTTGCTGTCAGAGCAGAGGCAAAATTTATTTATTCCATCTTAAGAAAGTAAAGTGAAGATTATGTGCCTGTGACTTAGAAGGTTCTTCATAGTCAATTTGCTGAAGTGAAGAGAGATGTAACATACAGAAGCAAAAATGCAGTCATGTCCAACACGCAAACAAAATTGTCTTTAGATCTGCATCTGTCATGAAAGCAAACAATACAAGATTATTCTGTTTCCTGATCCTGAGAGATATGTGACATGACAAGAGGTGTGAAAGAAGGGTATGGATGAGACTGTTCTATTCAGACTGTACATACCCCATCTTATGGGAATAAGCTTTACAGTCTTGGATTTCAGAAGCCAGAAGAAGGAAAGTGAAGAGATGACGACTACATTACAAATTCAACTGACCAGAATGGTGGAGATGACCACTTCAGAGCGTGTAAAAACCAAACCAAAATAATTCAATTTGTAAGTGAGGACTGATACAGACTAGAAAAAAAAAAAATCGATGTAAATTCATACCCCTTGGTGGCACTGTTGGCCAACTGGAAACTAAAAAATGCGCAGGAAAAGGAGCCTGTAAACACAGCTGCCACAGGAACTGAATTCAACCTAGTTTGCAGCTATGTCTATGTAAGTACACTTTTTCAATCACTCCTACCTTAACAGCCCTCATCAATTAAACAAATGACTTGTGCCAAGCTTATTTTTCTGACCCAGTATGATAAAAACTTGAAGCATAGTATATTCTATTTGCCTTCCAATTTTATCTTCTGGGGAACATACCAGTTTTAGATGACAGAAATATCTCATCCCTAAATAGTTGCTTTTCAAGAGAGAATGAAGAATGCTGGGTACTGGGTCACCTTATGGGGCTTAAGACACTATTTTCCATTTTAGGAGTAAGCACTAAATCCACCTTTTCAAAGAAATGGCAAAAGTGGAAACTGACTAAAAGCTGCTTTATTGCTATGGAGCATCAACCAAGTGCTTATAAACTGGAACACAAAAAGTTGTTTAAAGAGTGCTCCAGAGCTCCATCCATGGCCCCTCCTCCATCTAAAGGAGTCTTTCGCCCTAGACTACAAAGCCAGGCTGATTCTGTGGCCCAAAATAGATTGTAATCATTTCTGCAGAGTGGCTCACCTTCAGAAAGCTGCCCACCTCTGTCCTGCTTATAGCCTAACTTTTAAGATACTTCCCTGAAACACAGGGTTTGAACAGTGTCTCCCATTTGCTTACTATGCAAGAATGCCAGTCAAATAAATCCTCAAACAGAAGATAATCATCTTCTAAAAAGACAGCTTGTAGAGAAAAAGAAAGTAGTCAAATTATCTGCACCTATCATTAATTCCAGGAGATTCTAAAGCCACTATAGATAAGTAGGGCAGGAGGGTAAAGACATCACATCACTGACAAGGGTAAATGTTTAGCCAAGTCCCTGCTGGGATATTTCTGACTGAGGCAGCCTTTCACTCAGCTTACTATCCACTGTCATTCACATGCCTTCCTCCCTGCTCAGCACAGAGGACAAAGCCTAGTAAATTCCACTCCTTAGCCTAATACCTAACCTTCAGGCTTTTGCTTGGTGGCTTAGGTTGCCTTCTGTGAATCTGACCCAAACTCATTTTTCCTGAGGTCAGAGACCAACTCAAAAATAGACACCTCTTGAACTCCAGATCAGATTCCTGCCACTAGAAAATTCTCCATAAGAGCAGAATTTTTTTCAAATGTGTCATTACCAAAACTCTCAAAGCATCTAATCTTCCACTGATAAGCAATGGTCTAAATAAGCTAAATAACAACTAAATGTTTAAAGTAAAGATTTACAAGAGAGGATAATGGAAGCCAAACTGACTATTCAAAATGCCACTAACTGCATAATACAAACCATTACATTTTCAAGGGCCTTTTAGTACCCAGGCTAATTGAGGATACTATCTTTTAGAGGGTTTTGGTAAACTCACAACATAGGTAAAGCAAGATAATTTCTTGCAGGACCAGTATGACTAAGGGAGTTTATAAAAATACACACAACAAACACAGGCACTAGAAAGAAACCAGTATTGTATTTATTATTCACAATCACAAATTATACATGTAGAATACAGAAGGGTAGAAGGAATTTCAGTTGTAATTCTGTTATTTAACTTGCTCCCTTCTTTCAGGATTTCAAACTATGCTATCAGAGTCAATGCAGTGAAGGCTGGTATTGATCTTCACATCCACAACCTGTTCCTCACTGTACCTGCATCACAGATCTAGCTGGTTCATCAATCACATACATTGACAAACTGTCTTCAGCGCAGCCCAGATGCCTTTTGACAGGACAATATGATGGGATGTACACAATCCATAAGATTTCAGGGTGTTTAAAAGTTAACCAGGGCCTGTCATGGTGAGGTTTGATCTATCTGGAGGCGTTTGAGGCCTCTGCTACTTCCTATTCTGATCAGATGTTCTGGAGCAGGAACCCAAATCCATTTCAAAGACAAGCCTCATTCATTCCAGCTCCATATTTTGGCTTAGACCACAATCCCACAATCCTTCCTACTCACCTTTCCGGTCTGTTTTTTGCTGACAAATCTGTATCCAACCATAGCAGCACCTCAGTCACATCACCTACCACAGTATAATATGTATTCTACCACATTCACATAATTCAAATAGACTATATTGCAACTTAAAGTGCAATTGAATTAACAGTTCAAAACAGTACATACTTCATATTTGCCAGGTTTAATTTTTAAAAAGACTGCAATGACAAGGAGTCAGGAGTTCACACTAATGTATAACAAAGCTGCTAGCAGACATAAAGCACTGACAGTCTCTATAATTTCATCCAAAAACTACAGGAGAAGCAAAAACAATGCACTTTACTTTTTGCTTGAGATTTCACACAACAAAAAAATGCATTGCAACCATCCACAGCAATGAATTTGGACAAAAAGCAGAGTCAGTAGAGGAAACCTCAAACTAAATTGTATTTTTAGTTTGTCAGAAGCAAGGCTCTCTATACAATAATATAGAGCCTATTTACATTGTCAAGTCTTTGGTCAGTTATCAATAGTTTTAGCATATACAGCAGTGAAATTATATTATTAATCACTCAAATGCCTAACAAATACTTAATACTGACATGCTTTCATCTCAAAAAAAGATATGACGAGACTCAAATCAATGCTCTGTGTATAAAAGCCAAAACTTTGTTGGGTTTTTTTTTTAATTATTACAAAACCCAAATACTAATTTTGATCCCACATATCCCTTTTCATCACAGTTGAAATCAGGTTCCTAGCAAAAAAAAAACTGTTTGAGCCTACCTTTCAATAGAAATGCAACTCCAAAGTATCTATAATGTCTATAATAAAGCACTGTAGTATCTGTATACATTTAAAATTAATAATGAGTACAGCATAATCCAAAAAGTACTTACGACTGGCAGTAAGCAAGGCGTAGTATGAAATGAGAGATATGATCTTTTCTTCTTGCCTCATAATCATCCTCAGCCAAAGCCTACAGAATATATTGTTATTATTTTAGAGAAATAATTTCTCCCAGATTAAAAATTCACAATTAATTTACCACTGCTGTTCAAGATTGTCTAAAGTCATCTTTTAGGCAATAAATGCAAACTATTAAGGAAGGAGGTAACCCTAAAGAAATAAATATATATCCTAAAACAAAAACTACATCTCTGACAAAATGACAGAACTGCAGTTTTAGAAATAGCATTTCATCACCTCTACTTTTATTCATAATTCTTGAATGGTGTAAAGAAAATAAAGTGCAAGAGAGTTACATGTTCCAATTTTTACTTACTCTGTAGGGAAACTTAAGTCTCCGGAGCTCATTCTCCAGCTTAGTTTTGTATGAATCAGTACTTCTTACATAGCTCACACCAAGGTTTTCAACTACTTTGAGCACTGGGCAAAAAAAGATAAGGTCCGTGTTAGAGAGAACATGTTGAAAAGAAATCTAAATGTATCACAGCTTGGAAAAGGCACAAACTAAGGTAAGGCCACAGGAATTGCTTTTAGCGGTAGGAGCAAAAGGGTGAGAAATGTAGAGGATAATGTGTGGCCCACGAGTCCTTAACAGCTGGCCCAACTCCGGGATCCATAGAGTCACAAGGAAAGGGAGACAGCTAACTGATGGATCACTCTCAGAACATTCCGTTTCCACCGTAAAGACAGACACCTTGGATCCCGCAGTTTTCAGGAATTCAGGGGAATCCTTGGCTCCCCACCTGAACCGCAGTCCTGAGAGACATCAAATATGTCGCAACACCCATAGAAAGTGAAACGTGGTCGTAAAAACTACCAGTGTAAACCAAAACTACACAGTCCGGACATCTACACCGAATGCTCATGGTGAAATCTGTCTCAGCACGCTGAAATGCCCAAAGCAGCGCGCTTCCCTTTAGCGGGGCTCCTGCCAGCTGCCAGCTCGCGTTCACATCCGGCAAAGGGAGCAACAGGGCCCGCCAAAAACACACACAGCCTGACA
>NW_021940604.1:43195497-43209496 GCF_001715985.3 Manacus vitellinus
CCATTTTTGCTGCAGCGGGGGTTGGTTATGTTATGTTTTATGTCCCTGCCACAAAATGCCACTTACTCGCTAATTTTTTCCCCTACCCGAAAAGTTAGTTAATGATCTTGCAACAAATTCAGAGTGTTAAGGGGTGGGAAATCAGAACTGACATATAGTTTGTGCTCACAAAGTGAGGAAAATCAGTAGGTTATGCTGGCAAGTTCTTCAGAGCAATGAAATGATCATGGACCAGGACACCCACTGGTCTTGTGTTCGTGGGCAACACCTGAGACATTCTGAAGTAATCCGACTGCAGCTTTAACAAACACTGCGACTGGCAGCCAGCCTGCAGCTGCAGACTGCTTCTGTACTAGAAGATTAAACAAGGTGCTGAGCTCAGCTGATGCAGGATAGTCCACTCCATCCTTCAAAATAAGGTGGCCACATCCACATTGCCTACAGAGGATATTGATGTGCTTGTGCTAACTCTCAGACTGTGAAGTGTGCTCTTTGGTCTGGGCCAAACTCTGCCAAGGAACCATGGGAACATTTTAACAGGATAGAGAGTCAAGCTTCAATCTCCAGGACTGCTCTGTAGTTTTCCAGGAAAAAAACATGCTATTGATATATTTTGATATAGTAATAATTTTATAATATATTTAACCCAAAGCAAGTTCATATCTTTATATGTATATATGTATATAAAGCAACCTTAATACAAAGCAACTTTTTTTTCAAATAGACACTGCTCGTGCCACACAGTTTCTTCCCCTCTCCACCTGGCTGCAACATGAGTTGCTCAGGAGTAGGAGTGCATCTGCCAAAATCCACCTAGTATTTGCAAGAAATCAGGTTTTGCCTTTGACCAGTGTGTTAATACCCAGAGACTGACAGTGCTCCATCCAGGGCAGGGCAGGTCAAGGAGTTTGGTCAGGTTCCCACATTTGTTTAGAGTGCTGTACCTGGCCTCGACTGGAGGGGGAGAAGTGTGACAATTCCAAAGAGTACAGCAGAAAACAACGATACTTTTCATTTTAATTAAATTTCCATTCATGTTTTAGGGTTTGGCACATAAACAGTACTACACCTTTTGAAATCATGGTATGCAGTTTGCTGGCCATCACTATTTCTACTGAACCACGTCCTGCTGATTTTTAACAACTCAGCAGCTATGTCTATGTCTGCTGTTTTACTTCTATTTTTTTTCATTTATTGCTGAATATTGATCTTGAAATTGTCTGTAATTAGGTGAAATCTATCCTGTTTAGCTTTTTTGAAGTTCACTTAACTAATAACACTAAGAGTATTGCAAAATATCATAAGATTACTTCAGCAGAAATTAAGAATCAAAATTAACATCTATATTACTAGACTTAAATACTATATTACTAGACTTAAATGAATCTTACAATGCAAGACCTTACCTTATCACACACACCAAAAAATATTGGGAAAAGAAAATAGGGAAAAAAAAGTGAAAATTTATCACCTTGATAAAACTCCCCAAATTTAGTACTTCAAACCTTCTTACTGATGCATTTATTGAGACCTACAGATAGTAATACTTCTCACTATAGCATTTTGGCTACTTTTTTTTAAAGTATATTTTCATCACTCCCACAGTAACATTACCAGTAGGGTCTGATTTTTTAAGTATTTTTAAGATAAGTATTGATTTTGTAAAAACCCACCTCACAAATGTTTTACAACAACATCCATATGGTCAGCTGTCAAACTGTCCCAATCATCCCATCCAAACACAGTCCAATTTAGCATACCCCAAACTGTTCTGCTACTTAATTAACACAGTGTTGGGAGGAAAGGGTTAAAAGTGGGGAAATGAGGAGGAGGATGGTAGATTTGCTCAAGTGACCTTGAAGCTGGGAATGCCAAAGCCTGGAGAATAACAGTGTGGGAAACCCCATATATTGTGCCTACTGCTGCTTATTCTGTCTCTGTTTTGAGAAGATTTCAGTGTAGAGATAATGTAGGTGTTTTGAGAGACTTTGAGGCAGTCTCATGGACATGTTTGAGCTCCCTGTTTCAGGAAAGATTAAAGCTTAAAGATCATTAAAAAGCTCAGGGGAGATCACAGCATGATGGTAAACTATGCATGTGTGGGCCCTTGATAAATTGGGGCAAACAGCAATCCTGATGCCCACCAGCATGGATTGAGCTGGGATCCTCCAGTTAGCAAGGTAATGAAATAAATTTTCTCTTTTTATTTCAGCCATGGTTTTGTGGTTCTTCCAGCAGCCTACCTGTGTCCACACACACACATGCAAAATCCTTACTTGCATTAAATATATATCATTGCACAGTTGCTACTCTCACTTTTGTTATATTTTTGCTATATATTTGCTATATTAACTCGCAGAGTGTCCAGTGCTAATCTGTTAGAGCCCAGTTGTTCTCTATTTGCATAACTATATCTGCTAATAAAAGGGTAAATATGGTGATACTGGTATCTAGTCTCTCTTTCAAGCTGTCCCCTTCATCCATCATGTCTGGGATGTTTGGATCTCTGTGGGTAGCAGAGATGAGTACAAAATGTCCCTTCTCTGCTTCTGGTTCACTTTCAGCTCTTACTGTTACTTGACAATCCTATTTATTGCCTGACTGAATTCTCATGTAATTCTGTCTTGAGATGTATTGTCTTCATGACTTGTTTTCTTTTTATGTTTTCACCTCTTAAAATGTTCTTCTTGAATAATTGTTCTTTTGCTTATACAAAATATTTATTTACATATTTTCCCCTCTATTAACTCTATTCCTTTACTGATCTGACTTTTTCAGAAATCTTAACAAGCTTACACTTTTAGTGCATTTATGTCATTTCTAGCACAACTTCTCTTTTCTTTTTTCTGTTTTGCAGTTCTCCATGCTTTTTATTACTTCTTTAAATGTTTGACATCTGGATTATACTGAGACTTTTTTCTGACCACAATGCACAGATACTTCTGTACTTACTATAAATAGCAGGGTAAATGTTCTGAGCTGGCCTTTAAATTCCTGCAGGCTCTGAAGTGATTAAAGCATGAATCATTGGTGAAGAGAGGTTCAGGGGCTACTTTAGTTGGAATACACTCTCAGTGTTAATTTATTTAAGTGGGGAGTAACAATAGTCGCATCCCTTGTGACACTCTAAATCTCTCTGGCTCCACTTACTCAGGGCTTTTGGATCCTGGATTTATTTCCCAAATCCCCTGTCCAAGACCCTAGTGCAGAGGCAGAGAAAATCTAGATATATCTTCCCAACCTTCTTATATTTATCCTGACAGGCAGATCTATCATCCACCTCTACCCCTCACTGCATGCATCTTCTTCAGTATGTTCAGGCTGCTGTAACAAATATGCTCACTGCATCCTTCTCCTGCTATATATCATTTTTTATCCCTTAGCATAATTTTTCAGTGTACATATCGAGGCAAAATCTGCCATTTCCCTGCACTAGGCTTCTCCAAAAGGATGTCGCTCTTGTACTCCATTACAAAATGCTCCATGAGCATGAAATAATTTTGCCTGCCATGGTGGGGCTCAGGGCAGGGAGGAGGGAAGTGACCTGGTGTTTTTTTCTCTTGGTAATCTTTCTCTGATAATTTTTGAGCATCAAATCAATGTTAAAGAGAGGTTGAAGCATCAAAGATAAGATGTACTCACAAATTTGAGAAATTAGAGCCTGAGCAAAGAAAAGAGAGGGAGATTCATGGGAAAGAAAAGCACAACTTGGCCTCTTTGGTGTGTGGAGCAGCAGCAATCAGACAGTTAACACAAACATCCTGGCCAGTCAGTGTAAATACAGCTTGAGCTCAGCCACTGCTCCATCGTCTTCAGACCGACAGGGGAAGGTTTGAACTATCAAGAATCAAGACTAATAAAATAGAATTCATTTGCAGACTTAGTTTATTCTGCTGCATAAGGATCTCCTTCTTTTTCCTACTATGTCTATTTTTATCATATTTAAATTGGGAGTTTCTGAAACACAAAAAAATTTTCAGTCTCTCTATCTGTAGGGGTACTGATGGTTTCTTTTCTTGGAAATTATTACCACTAAACTAATTTACAAGAAGTAAATGCTTTTGTTAAATATAACATTTAAAATTTATTGCATTTCTAATACTATCCTGAGAATGATTAAATTTCTGCCTGTATAGCATTAAAGAATAGGATGTTTTCTTATCAAGTAATCTGTAGGTGATCGAAAGATTTCATTAACTCCAAAAGTATTGCTATCCAACATAAAAACTAGACATAGCTATGTATCTAGAATTTTTTTAATCATATGAGGAATTATTTGTGAGCATTCAGAATAATGCAAAAAAATAAAATTTAAAGTATTTTTGCAAGGAAAATGTCTTACTGTCTGAAAATTTTTAAATATTATTCTTTCTCAGTTAAAAGAAATCCAACCACTGCAGCTGAAGGATTTTGTTCAGCCCTTTTGGTCTTTAATTAGGGGTATTGTATAATACAAACTTGGCCATTTTTTGGCAGATCTCCTGTTTTAAGCCTATGACTTGAGCATGAAAAAATGTCCTGTTCATCCTGACACACACTGAGTGTTCAAATACCCAGTCACTGCGTAAAACAGTCTGCAAAATTCCATCCTAATAGTAAGTAGCCAACTGCCTTCCAGTTGCTAATAAATCTCTGTGTTAGACTTCTCTGAGCACTTACACCATTACAAGTGAAAACCTCCAAAATAAACATCAGGGTGGGATCCAGTCTGCCTAATCTAGACACTAAGCCTACACCTACCTTTTAGCTCTTCTTTAAAGGGGATAGTTTCCCATGGAATACTTGAAAAGAGGTAGGTATCCTGCTGGCCTCCAAAAGGACATCTAGCCTGCCTAAATTTAGATGGGTAGGTAGCTGATTTGTTTTCCCTTTGTTTACCTCAAGTTTGTTTGGGTTTTTTGGTCTTTTTCAAATGTAAGTGATGCTTAGAAGTGGAAACTTAAGTATTTTTGCAAATTAGGGGAAAAATGTCTCCCTTCCCCATTAGGGATACCAGCATAAGAGATAACATCTACATTCCCTGTGTACGAGAAATTCCAAATTAATTGGAAGTTGCCTCAGCAAGATATATGAGACGAAGATGGTTAACAAACATACTAGCCAATTCTTGAGCCACCTTCTTACTATAAACTAAATATATTTATGTATTAGGTATAACAGCCTCTGTGTTCCCATCCAACGCTGACTGATCTCATTACCTTGCAGAAGGGAAGAGATGATACACTCAGGGAATAACCAAGAGTGTTAATTTATCTAGAGGCCTGTGAAAATCTTGGTTTTGCTTTGAATACCATGGCAGCCTGAAAATTCTACACAGGGCAATGAGAAAGTCAAAGCTGTAGGAGAGGAGTACAGAGCAGGCAGTCTCAAAAAGGGAGAGACAGTCACAGGTGTCCTCAGCAGTATGCTGGTTACACTGCCATCCCTACCTCCTAAATCACTTCATCTGCCATTCCTGTTCACTTAGAACTCATAATGTTCATTTCCACTCCGGTCCCATCTGTGTGGGTTGTCATAGGTGTGTGTGTGCACGTGTCCCTGTATTTCCTTCCTGCTCTCTGTCTTCTGCATAGGTAGCACTTGTGTCACTGTCTGCAGAGATTCCCCAGTTCCAAATATGTGCAGGTTTTCCTCACTTGTAGGCAGCAGTAATGCAGTAGTTGGAGTGATAGTAGTAACCCCATCACCAACCAGCCTGGTGTCCTGAATAATGTCACCATAGTTCACTTCGTGCCCTCCCCACAGCCAGTCCTACTTCTTCCCACATTTCTTTTCACCAGCATCACACTTACTAACCTGCTTATTCTGCATCTCCAGGCACTTCCCATTCAGCAGTCGCAGGTGAAACAATCTAGACCCTCTTCTTTATCATGGCTCCACCTGAGCCTTGCCATCCAAGGAGTTCAGTGTCCCAGGAAGAGAAGCAGAGCTCCCACCTTCCAGCCCTCTGCTCCTCCAAACGTAGGCATAGGCCAAGTAGGGAACAGCAGCACCTTTCTGGTGCAGTCTCCTGACAGTACTGAAATTCAAAGGAACACATCAGAAAAAGAGCTTTTCTGAAAATTCAGTGATGTGATATGTAAAAAGAAGAGGGAGGAGGTAATGACACTTTAGATAATTAAAAGTTATAATTGCATTTATCCTTCTTCGTAGTGTTTTACTTCAGTGATTTTAATTGAGCATTTTTCTCAGAGCCTGGTATAAAAATATCTGCATTCACTCATAAGGTTGCTGTCTCCCTCAGTAAACTAAAGTTGGACTCATTAACTTCCTTTTTTAAGGTTGCTATGACAGACTCTTCAAAGTTCAAGTGTAATACCCCAAATATTGAGGAGTTTTCACTAGCAGCAAAAGAACTCATTCTTTCTGCCATTTTTGATCTTCAAAAAGACTGAAAAAAATGCCTGGCTGACCAACAGAATTTTTATATCAATTTGCTTTTGTTGTTGGGACTCTCTACTAGCCTGTTTGTCAGCCACATTTTTAATTTGGGATATTGTCTTTTCCATGCATAGGTCTGGGAAGACAATTGACTGGTATCTTTGAATATCTGTAAAAATACTTAAAAATTAGATAGCTCTGAAAATTCAATTCTACAATTTCTATGTTCTTTTTGTGATTGTCTAATCATTTTCCATCAGTGACAACTGTCTGTTTTAAATCATGCTCTACTGATGATGGATTGACCGTAAGGTGCTTACTCTTGGTCTACAGAAAGAGACTGGCCACGCAATTAGGAAAAATAGAATAGGCTCTACAATTTAATTTTTCTGCTTTGTTTTTTTATTAGGCTTTATAGCCAGAAGGAAATATATTTAAACTTCCTATATACGACAGGTCATAGAATTCATCCACTGTATGGACCCCTACAATTAAAATTAGTCTAAGGTACCTGGTTTAGGAAAAAGTGGATCTTGGGATCTTTCAGTTTAACTCAAATCCAAATTTTTTGGAGTAAGCTTGAAGTAAAAGAGAGATCTGGTTGTGCCAAAACTTAGTAAAGCCCACATGCTATGGTCACAAGAACATGAAACATATTACATATCTGAAATTTTGCAGCAGGACATTGCAAACAAAATCAATAATTATTTATTCACATACAGTAGCAAGACTGGGGCTAGTAGAGACTATGGTTTCTTTTAATATGTTTATCAAAACGTGGGGGGGGAGTTCCCTGCAGTTTAGCTGTAACATCTTACAAAGTCAAATTTTATTGTCTTGTTGCTTTTACGGAAGGGTAGCTTTTCTTAGTATAAATTCTTCCCCCCCCCCCCCCCCAGCTTGCAACGGAAATACAGAAGACTTACAGAGGGCAGCCTGGTAAACACAGAAACAGAATATTTCCACTGTGATCTGCACAAAGAAGTTCCTAAGTTGTGTGTATGTTTCCCAGTTGTGCTTTTGCTTTTATCGGTGCTAGTTAGTTCCAAATTTCTTGTCTTACTTTCGTCCTTATGGGTGTGGACACAGATTTAGTATTTATGTCTACATCGAGGTGATCTCAGCCTGACAGTACTTATGGAAAGCTGGAAGATTTATTGGCAGAAAAGAGCCTGTTGGAAAAAAATCTGGGTAGTGGTAATTGGAGAGTGAGTCAGTGTCTGGAGTCCATCTGTGCTTCCTACACAATCCTGACTAGGGCTGAGTTACTCAGATTTCTTCAACTATCTGGAACTGGCTTATTTAAAAAAAAAAAAATAATTATACTTTATGCGTGCTGGATAAATCTTTGGCTGAGACCATTTGTATAGAGGCAGCAAATTATCTTTCTTTCTTCTTATTGTTGTTAGTATTGCAGTGCTGTGCAAGAGCCATACTCTTATAGAAGCAATTCAATATACACACACAAACCAGCATGCCTGAAGGATTGTGTGGCATAAATAGCTCAAAATGCACCAAAAATAGTTTGATATGCCATCAGTTCTGTGACTAATATTATAAAAACACCTACATCCTGACCCTGGGAGGCAAAGTATTGCTATTTCTTATTCCACACATTTACAGCAGTAGAAGCGTAAGAGGCACAGGATTGGTTCCTAGTTGGTGTTATTTTAATTAGCAGGTTGTATTACAAGGCTTGCTTCATCAACATTCCAAACATTGAAGTTCTAACCTTTGAACAATACATTATTTTAAGGAAAAGGGCATTTCAATATCTTTAGAGAATATTGTCAAACTATATACTGAATTTAAAGCAGATCTTATAAAACTAAGGTTTTAAAAATCCATCATTTTTATCTCTGTTACCATACTAATAAAAAGTTACTTCCAGGGAAATGTTCTTCACATATTGCAGCAAGAACCTCAAAGCATTACAGGGGATATTTGTTACTTAATTTTATTGCCAAGACTGAAAGAATAAAAAAACAAAAAATAAATTGATTGTGAGTTATTCACATTTTTTCATTTCTTTGCACTTTAATAATTCCTGAAAGTTTAGAAATACAATGAAGGATTTTTTGGGTTTTTTACATAGGATTCATGAAAACAAACATTTAAAACAAAAGAAGTAGTACAGACAAGCTATTACAATTTTAGACAACAGACACAGAGAACAGGATGGTAACAGTACTACATGAGCCACAAAAAAAGTCAGGATTGAAATTTATGAAAAAAATCTATCAAGCAGTGGGAGTCTAATTTAAAAGAGAAAAAGCCTTTGACAGTCAACTGGAAGAACATTTTGAGGCAACATTCACATATTCAGGCTAAACTTTTGCCTTTAGTATGATACCTAAAACAGTTCCAGTTCATATTAAAACATGACCTGGTTGACCAGTTTCTTTTCTCCGTTTTTGGCTTATTCCTTGCAATTAGAATTGTAGATAAGTAGCCCAAAATTTCAGGAGAGCAAAGCCTTACAAGATAGTGTCTTGTATTTGTTATAGGTTTTTATAACGCTGGTATTTATAACACAAGTATTTATATTTCTGGAGTTTTAGATCGACTAGAGAATTTAAATAAGTAAAAACAGAAGGGAAAAGATAACCAGACATGCTATCCTTTCCTCTCTGTCCCTATTACTCCACACAGATGTTTCAAAATTATTCCTTCCAGCTCTGTATAGATATAAAGTTAGCAGTGCCTGCAGTGGTGTAGAAAGCTGGATTTCTGAGTAGCTTTTTTCAGATGGGAATGGAGAATGACCAGTCTGCAGGAACAGGTCACTAGAAAAAGAAGATCTCCCTGAAGTATCAGGGACCTGGCATAATTCCTACACTCTCTGTGGCATTAGAAGTACAGCACTTATTCTATGCTTAGGAAAATATATACAATTTGCCTTTTTATGGATCATGATTTTTTCTTTCCCCTAGCATGCCTGAAATCCTCTTCTCTATTTCACACACAGCCTCACCCTCTTCCCCATTGGTGTTTCCTAGGTCCTCCTTTTCTTCCTCGGTGCCTGAAGATCATAGTGCATGTGCTGTGCATAGCCTGGACATTGATTCCCAGGTAGTGGCTGTCAAAAGTGACAGATAATTTCAGTTGTCTTGCCTCCGGTGAACATACATCTGCGTCTCTTTCTTCTACTTAGCTATCAATTTTCAGAGATGTTGAATGTTTATCATCTCCAAGATGTTTATCTATTTATATTACTTGGAATTTACCATTACCAGCTGACGACTCAAACAGAAAATTCTTCTGCTGCTGTTGCATTAGCTATAGTCTACAAACACAGCTAGCAGAGATCAACTGTGTGGACACTATTTACCACTCAAATAGTGGGTTCCTGTCTTCATCACAAAATATTGCACGGAATGGGGACAATGTTGGGAGCTGATACAGTACCTATCTTGCAAACTCCTAGCATATTGTCTGTGATGAGATAAAAATAAGACCTCTTGTCATGATATTTCTTTCTCAATTCTCTTCTATGTCTTACAGAAGTGTGACGGAATGATTCATGGACTTCTGCCTTGATGGACAGAAATCACTTTATTCCCCATGATCCAGGGGTTTTATATCATTCACTTCCCACTGGGAGTGGTTAGGCAAATCAAAGCAGAACACAGCTGCAAGTCACACATCAATCACTCTCACAGGCTGGCCTGTCCCAACCAGACATCACACACACACAGACCTTGGAGTTTCAAGTTACCCATTTTTCACACCCCTGAAAGGTGAATTGCAAACTGGAGAGCTCAGCTCGTCCCTGGGCAATAAATCACAGCTTAGAGAAAACAATACAAGGTCATCTAGACATTCCTCAGGCCTTTCTCTTCTTGTTCTCACACTGGCTTGCTACACAGAAGGTATTTTTTGTAAGGTACTTGAGAATATGACTATCAGAATTCGGTTCTATAGAACTTCTGAACAGTTTATCCTCTTAATTTGCTTATCCACATCTATTTAGCAGTTTCATCCAAGACATCTCAGCTATCTCAGAATAGTGCAGATTTTGCTAATCTGAAGGCAGTGCTCAAGCAAATTGAAAAGTCTACAAAAATTTTAGTCATTAGCATCAGGGCTAAGGGTTGGACTCAGTGATCCTTGTGGTTCCCTTCCAACACAGCATATTCTGTGATTCTGTGACCTGTATGTTCTAGCCTGGAATTTTCCAGGGCTCATAGCAAAGCCTATCCTGATTTTCTTTAAGGTGTTTCCTGCATTTCTGTTATATTGATAGGATAATAATAAATAGTATCTCCTGATTGTAGGGAGGCAAAGAGGAAAGTGAGATTTCACATCCAAATAAAGAGGATCAAATGGTTCTGAAACTCTCTGACTGAGAAACAAGGGAGTTTCCTGGATGTGAGCCAGGGCTAACTTGATCCAGTCAGTGGCTTCTCATAGGCATCATTTTTGCATCACCATAGTTATTCTATCTTGAAGGTAGTAACTTTAACTCCTACAAATTCACACATGAAGGAAAGCGTTTAATGACTGGGTCCTTTTTCTAAGTGCCAAAACACGTCCTCTTGACATTTTTGTTTCAAAAAAAGTTTGAGCTATGTGATGTGTTAGGAGAGAAATCAGTTTTGTATATTTTTCAAATGCAAAAGAGAGGAGCTCTAAAAGGAAAGTCAACATAATAAATAGGAAAAATAAAAAATAAGTCCTACTGATGCCAAGGTGACTGATAACCAGTCACTAGACAAAGAGCCTTGGCACTGGAAGAAATATAAAGATATTAAAGTAGAAAATATAAATCTAAAGCGAGAGGACCACTGTACACTACTCCATAACTGGAAGAGTGGATTAAAGTGCCAATATTCTTTCATTGCAACCATCACCATCTTTCTACAAATGAAGTAAGATTAGATTGTTTTCCATCTGTAATGTTGCTAAGTGAAGTATTGAACAATTTGGTGAAAAACATCAGCAGGCATTGTTCCATCTTTTACAATCACTTTCTACCCCTGCCTGCTCACTAACATCAGGGCAATGCAGAGCACATGTGTGTTGTCTTTTTACTCAGATATATGCATCTGTACAAAGTGCAGGAGCTGCAAATACAGGAGCAGCCCAAGCATCTACTTAATGCAATCTGGTTTTGACAGTGATCAGTTCCAGATGCTGAAAAGGAAATTTCCACAGAAACCACAAGGTAAGTAGTCATGGAAGAACTGATACATAAGGACAGTTTCTTCTCAACTTTACTTTGTGGCTGGTTCATTCCCTGAAGAATGGCATCTTGTGCCCTTTCCAAGTTCACTATCTCCTATCACCTCAGTAATGTATATGCAGTTTAGTGAAGCCTCTGTACCCTGCTGCGAGCTCCCCCATCACCAGGGCTTTATCAGTCTGTGCACCAGAACACATAGGCCAACTCTGACACCACAGCTGCACAGCCATTGCTTAGACTGTCAAAAACCAGCTGTGAGTCTGTACAGAGACATGGAAAATAAATAGTATAGGTACTGGTGTGACAGGATTGTTAGCAGCTCAAGGATTCTCTGGCACAGTGAGGTATATAATTCTAAATTAAAACAGAGAGGAAGGCTACTTGGCCCAGGCACTATTCAGGACCTACCCAGTCACATCACCAGTGTCATGAGTGTTGGTGCATGCCCAAATAAACCAACTCAAAATAAGAACCATAACAACTGATGTACACTTATTTCAGAAACCTGCTGGACTCTTAACCTCAGTATTATCGAGCAATCAAATCCACGAGTTATGTATTTTATAAAACACTTGTGATAATTATGGAAGCTGGGAGAAATTACGCGTTTCTAGGTCTGTGCTGCAGATACTCAACTGAAGGAAATCTTTTTCAACATGCTGTTTTTAATCTGTGTGAAACTAGCTAATTCCTACCACCTAGTTTGCTCATATTGCAGTGATTTAACCCTTGGCATTTTCAGCACATTCGCCACAGGTCATCAGTTGCAACGTTTGTTCACTTCATAGTAGATAGTTCACTTCAGAGTAGATTGCCCGCAACCCTCCCTATTTTGTTTTTATAAGCATTTTTGTTCTGTTACACTGGACAAAGCAGTCAGCAGGATATTTCATGAGGTCATCTTTTGAAGTAGTATTTTTTTTTTTGCAGTAGTAATGAGAATTTCCACAACAGAATATTGTTGCTAATTATTTTCACTCACCTAATTAAACCATCTAAAGTTTAAGTGTCTAATTTAAGATAATTTATTTGGCTGCCTCAGTGGTTACTGCAGAGAGAGAGGTCTCAGAAAGCAAAAGATCTCCAGTATATTTTTGATACTTATATTATCCCAAGATGAGTCACCCTCCAGAAGTCCTCTCTCTTTCTGCTGAGTACAGAGGTAGTCAAAATGACAAATTTAAAATAGATGCCCACCCTTGCTTTTATGCAGTGTACATACTAAATTCTCTGCAGATGGACTGCAAAGAAACAGCATTACATAGACACAGCTTTAAATCACAGTTAACTGTCATGAATGAGTGGTTTAGATGATTTAAAGGATCACCGTCAGAGGTATTAGCAAAAGAGGTTTAATATAAATTGGCAAAAGCACGACAAAGGTTGGTGGCAAGTTTCACTCTATTACTTCCTACATAGATGAAGCACACAAAGGGAAATCATATTAGAATCCATCTAGAATTATTTACATGGACACCAGGGACAAAAAAGGGTAAGGGTGCAAAGGAGTGAGGGGGATTCTCTCACAAAGTCACAAGGCTCAAAGTGGACTCCTTACTTTCTAAATTCCTGATGGAACCGAGGTGCAGCTGAGTCCAAACTTCGCCTCAGACTTGGTCAACAGGTTATATCTAAAGGGCTTAACGGCCCTTAATCATTGACTAATTTAACACTTAAGGAATGATACAATAGGATTTACTACAAGCACAGCAGTAACTTAACTATAGATCTGAGACTACAACATTCACACTACACTTGCTAAAGGGCATTTAAATCAGTTAACACATGCAAACACAGTATTTACACAGGTACCTGTTAAAAATTCCCCTCAAGTTGGGTGAAACACATCAAATGACTTGGCATTTCTCAGTGGGTAAGGGTTGAGCCTCGAGGAGTTGGGGATGGGTATCAATCCAGGCCTCATCATCAGCTTTCAGCAACGTTCCTCCAAGTATCTTGAGAGTTGGCGAGCTCTGAGAGGCATCCCACACACAGGGAGATGCTGCAGCCATCACTTAGGACCACAGTTTATAGGGTCACAAAAGGTTTGGCTTTAGTCATCTGTCAGTCTCCATCCTGGACACAATTCCCATCCAAGATGGTAATTACTGAAATTTCCTCAGTAACAATAATATTGTTCCACGTGGGCTATGATTCAGACAAAATAATGTTCCAAGGCTATTTGTTAGAAAACAGAAGTTTCTAAGGCAACAGAAGTTCCTGGGAACAGACAGTGTTTCTGATAAGCGCAAGAGGACTTTAACTGCCCAAGGTTAAGCCCATTAATCAAGGCTGAGGCCCAGGAAGGAGGGGGGGCGCACAGGTGTGGTGGTTTGGTCTAGGCCTTCCTTGGTGACCAGTTTGTAACCAAGGAAGGGTCCAGATTTACCCAGTATTCCCTACGATTTTTACGTAAACCAGACTATAAGAAGA
>NW_021940604.1:43209921-43225828 GCF_001715985.3 Manacus vitellinus
GGGGGGGGGACTTCTGGTGGTAAGGTTTGGAGACTTGGCAGGGAGCCAGCTTCAAAACATATCAACAGGTGAGACATTATTTCAGAAATTTAGGAAGCAAGCTGAGATTTTCTACTCCATATCAAACCCCAGGTCTCTGTCTTTTCCATTGTTATGATGAAGTTGAATGAAGTTTCACAGAATTTGGTGAGCACAATGAGTCTTTTCCAGGCTGTTCAGCTCAAGGTATTTCAGTTTCTTTTGTGGGTTTTTTTGGGAGGAGATTAGGGTTGGAATTTCAGTAAAAGCCATCATCACCAAAAGCCCAGACCACAAGTAAGGCCATAAATATGGTTTTGCAGCTGGTCATCATGTTTAAGAAGGATACAGAAAAATTGGAGAGCGTAACAAGTATAATCAAAGATCCAACATTAAGAATATATAATAAAGTGGTGTTGTTTAGCTTAATAAAGGGAAGACTGGAAGGGAAGAGTTGGAACCTGATGATTTTCAAAAACCAGCACAGAGGAAAAGCAATGATCACAGCAAGGAAAATTTCAGGGCAGACATCAGGAAAAACCTTCTCAGAGTAAAGAAGTGCCTGGGGAAACTTGCCAAGTTTTCATTACTGGAGCTTATTAAAACCAAGATAAATGTCTATCAGGAATGACTTAGGCATAGGTGCTCTGTCCTAGGGAAATATAAATAGAACAAATACATCCTTCCTGTATAAGTCTTTCATTATCTGAGTTATTTTTTAAGAAATTTATTTTATTTCTCTGTTTCTTATGGCTTTCTTATAAGAAATGGGCTGACTGGAACCTCATGAAGTTCAAAAAAGGCAAGTGCAAAGTCCTGCACCTGGGGAAGAACAACCCCAGGCACCAGTACCTGCTGGGGTCACCCATCTGGGAAGCTGCTTTGAAAAAAGAACCTGGGTGTCCTAGTGGACATGAAGTTGATCATGAGCCAGCAGTATGTCCATGCCATAAAGGTGGCTCCCATTATCCTGATCTGCATTAGGAGGAATGCTGCCAGTAGGTAGAGGGGGGTAATCCTTCCCCTCTACTTGGCACTAGTGGGGCCACACCTGAAGTACTGTCTCTATTCTGGGCTACCCAGTACATGAGAGAGATGGACATACTGGAGAGAGACCAGCATAGGGCCTTGAAAATGATTGAGGGACTGGAGCATCTTTCATGTGAGGAAAGACTGGACGAGTTGGGACTGCTCAGCCTGGATAAGAAAAGGCTCAGGAGGATCTTACAAATGCATATAAATACCTGAAGGGAGGACAGAGCCAGGTTCCTTTCAGGAGTGACAAGTGATGGGACCAGAGGAATTGTGGGCACAAACTGAAAAACAGGAGGTCCCTTCAGGAGGCATCAGGAAACAGTATTTCACTGAGAGGGTGAGTGAGTGCTGGCACAGGTTGCTCAGCCATAATGTAATCCTGTAATCAATGGGGGCAGTAAGCAGACCCGCAGAACAATTCTGAATGTTTCTGGAATTGCTCTTCTCCCATACATCTGTCTTTTCCTGACACCCGTACAAAGAGTACCCGGGTTAGGTGTCCACGTTTTGGGCAGGAGGGGATAAATCTGGGTCAAGGGCTGAAAAACACAGATAGCAGACAGCTCCTCAGAGGCAAGGTCCCTGCTTAGCTTCCACTGACCTCCCTTGGAATTAGTGGTGTTTATCAGCCTGCTGAATAAAGGTTGTTTTGTTTTTTTTTCTTGACAGAATTTAAGCTTCTCCATAAAGAGGTGTAAAACACAGCCTCTCAGATCATTAAAATTATGGTCTTTACTTCTCTAGCATATGGCAGAGAAGAAAATCCTAAAGTAAATGATTGAACATTGTGTTATAATCCTCATAATGTTTAAGTAAGGCAAAGACTGTCTCACACAAGCTTCATTTTTACCAGTCCTCAGTTTACTTAAACATTAGGGAGGCTATAAGAAAACCTTCATTCACTGACACTATGAAACATAACAAAAAGGGGATTGCCAATGAAATAACTGTACTGGAATGCTTGTAATACCTTTGTGCATTTCTGTAATCTTTTTGGTCTTTTTCCAATTGATATTTACGTTTGATAATCTGAATCTTCTTTAACCAAATACATAAACTCTGTTTTAAACCTTTTATCAGAAGCAAGAGTCAAAGCAAGAGTTAATGTTAAAAGAGATTTTTAGATTTCGTATTTTTCCTTCTGTTTTGTTATACTGAAAATCAAACTTTCCTAACTGATTTGAACAATCCCATCCAAGTTAAACTTACCTACACCGCTTTCCTAATTCCACTGCCCGCACAATAATGTCTTTGTTTTAATCTATCATATAAATGCAAATAATTGATTTTTTTTTTTCTTTACAGACATGCCACAATCTGCCCTTACTTCCTTAAACTATTTCTAACGCATTTACTGGTCTTTAAAGTGATGTAAGTATCTCATTTCAGATGTCAAAGAGCCTTCTTTACATCTAATGATTGTGAAAAGACAGTTAGTATTGTTAATTCTTACATTTAGTGGGTGGTGTCTAAGTGATGAACAAGAATATGCACTTTGGAAACACAAGGAGGTTACCAAGGAAGATTGATATAACCTGAAGTTATCAAATATCAGTATACAGACATGAAAATAAACAGCAGAAAATTATTGTGACTGCAAGATAAAATAACCAAGTTCTAAGTCTAACATAACAACCAAAAATAATCTTTTCTATATTCTACACATGAAATTTCAAGATAATCAATACTCTTTGTGCTACAGCATCTCCCCACACAACATTTCTTCTCTGTGGTGACCAGTGACAGGACCCAAGGGAATGGCCTGAAATTGCATCAGCGGAGGTTTAGGTTGGATATTAGAAAAAGATTCTTCACTAGGTGGTTGGGCACTAGAACAGGCTCCCCAGGGAAGTGGTCATACCACCAAGACTGACAGAGTTCAAGAAACATTTGGATGACACTCTAAGGCACATGGTGGGACTCTTGGGGGTGGTCCTGTGCAGGGCCAGGAGTTGGACTTGATGACCCCTTGTGGGTCCCTTCCAACAGGGCATATTCTATGATTCTCTTTTACTCTCTTTTAAAAGACTTACCATTGCCATTGGCTATAAAAGCCAGCCAAATGAAGTGCTTCATTATATGTGTCTTAATTAAGCTAGGAAGAACATTTAATAGAGCCATTTTCTCCTGCCACTCTACAATAAAAATATACTCTTTAATCTAGCAGTCACCTTTTTAAAATATCATAAAATAACAAAGAGATATATTGGGCTCTTGACCCTTGACATTTGCATAGTACATTTCATTTTTTTCTTCTTTCAGGAGTGAGGAGATATTCAGTATAACATTTGTTAAGTTGCCCATTTAAAAGTCTTTCCTGAGGAATAGATTTTTGAGATTTTATTTATGGAGCTTAATATGTCTTTGCTTTACTACGAAAGGCTGTACTGCAGCAAAGCTCTGAAAGGCAAACCTGAAGGTAGATTAGTTATCCCAACTGTTCAGACTTTCCAAACCAACACTGGCACTTAATTATGGGGGTGCACAGCTGATCTGTTGGCTCCCTAGCCTCCTTGGATGAAGATATCGACCTGGCAAACTTTCGAGTGTATCGTTGAGATAAGGAAGTCATGTATGCAGCCCTAAAGAAGGAACAAAGAGAAACTGTAAAGTAATTAAGTCCAGGATGTGGGAACCACAGAATAGCCTTGAACATTGCCAAGTGTATCAAGCATATAAGGTAGCCAATAAAAACGCTGTTGCTTGCTTGCCTAAATAAGGTTGCTATTTGCTGCTAAGAAAGGATATAAAAAGGAAACGAGACCTGTATTCTACTCTGAACTAGACTGCTTGTGTCTTTTTTGACCATCACAACAACTCAACAGCGACACTTAATGAGTTTCATTAGCCTTTCTAGGAGGAGGAAAGCTTGAAAAGCAATACAGTAAGAAAACCAAAACCCTCAGTACACTCTGGGAGCAAGAGTGTATGGAATGAAGGGGGGAACAAAAGGCTTTTATTTTATCACTAGATCCCCATAGGACAGATACTTCTTGCATGCTGTCTCATAAGACGGGAGTTTAGTTTAACAATGGGGTCTCAGAATACAGCCTGAGCTCAAAAACAGGTTCTTTCCACTTTCTGACAGCAGAATTTACAAGAGTGAATGTGCCAGTAGTGGAGATAAGCAATATCATCTGGGTGCTGTGCTCCTGTGGACTTAGGAACAGTTAAGAAGCACAGTGTATCCACAAAAGAACAATACTGTTAAGAGGAATAGACTTGGAATCTGGATCTGCTGATACTCTTGTTTACAAACCCTCACGTTCTCAAAATAAAGAAATCTCATCTCTAATCTAGAAAAATAACCATATGCTTGTCTAAATACAATTTCTAACCCAACTGATATCAGAATAGGGATTACTTTTTCAGCCCACATTATTTTTACAAGTCAGTCATTGGTGGTTTTCCACATATTAGTTACAGCCTCCTCTGAAGCTATGGCCTGCTTATTTAGAAGCAGCTCAGTGATTCATTGTGCTGCTAGGAAGTGAAGTGTGAGCTGTATCAATTTCAACAGAGTTGCTGGCAGAGAAAGTCAAACCCTTTGCTGACAGGAGCTATAGACAACACCCTTGTGCAAGGCAAGCTGCAGTTACTGGGCCTTCCAGTGAACAGCTATGCAGTAATTTCATCTTCTTTTCAGGGACATTTTAGTTGACATTAATTTTATCAGTGTCTATTTTCCATGGAAAGTTTAAGTTATATAGCTGACTCCAGCAGGCATGAGCTTTCCTGAGATTTATCTGCTGTCCTGGTTTTGGCTGAGATAGAGTTAATTTTTTTCATAGTGTGTGGCTATATTATTATAATATAATGATACTCAACTCAGCTTGTTGATGGTGTGCAGCCAAATCTGTTTATTTCAAAGAAAAGTCCTCCTTTTAACCCCTCTGGAGGACATGTGACTGCCTGGCCAATGGCAGCATAGCCCACACTGCACTGTCCATCCAGGACTCCAACTCCCATGATGCGCCCTTGCATCCCTTGGGACCCGTCCGCTACATCTCCCCCACTCTAAATATTTAAGGTGAATCACGAAAACAGTGCAACAACAACAGTGCAAATAACAGAACAATACCTTATACAACTACTATAGCATCGTGGTGACCCAGCACACTGCTTACTCTGGTTTCTTAACAGCTTATATATCTGTTGAAAATGTTTTCTTTAACCTTTTTAAACTTGTTCATATTACCTTAAACCTTTTTTTTCCTAAGGGGTATAGTGTAACTTGGAAAAACAGCTTTATTAACCTAAGGGTCTTGGCCCAACTGTGTAGTACCTTTAAACTTATAACCTTTATTAATCTCAGGGTTTATATGAACTGGGAAATTCAACTTTATTTCAAAAACAAGCTAAATGTAGTAAACTAAATTCTCTTAATGTGACCATGTGGCTGCGGTAGTGATACTCTTATAAGGTGTTTGGTGTTCAAGGTTCTTTATATGTTTACACAACTCCTTTATTCAGTCACACACATTCACACTGATGGCCGTCACTCCACTCATCACACACACATTCATGGGTTTTGTATAGACTCTGCATTTTGCCACATTGGTCATCTTCAATTGTAAACCTGAAATGTAAACATCATTACCAAATGGTAAACATAACTGTGTTTTTAAACTCTGCATTACTCTGGTTCTTGCTACTGTGGGGGTGTACGTAAGTAAGGTTTGACACATCTGGAAGGAACCCATTTCAGTTCTTTTCCTGTAGATACACATGCATAACCCCTCCTGCATGTCACAAGATCTACCAGTCCTGTCCACTGTCCCGAAATTAGATCCTTTATCATGACTGGTGGTTTGGGAGAGGAAAAAGCTTGAGGTCCATGTTGCCTTTCGTGCCTGCTTTTTTCAGCACCATCACAATTTAAAAAATTTATGATGTATGTGGCTTTCCACACATGCTCTTGTGGGGTACAGATGGATTCCCCCTTCTTTTGTTTAGCTAACGTCTTTTAGGGTGCAATGTGCCCTTTTTACTATGGCCTGCCCTGTAGGTGAGTGTGGAATGCCTGTAGTGTGAGAAATTCCCCAATTTGACAGGAAGATTTTTACCTTTTCTCATATATACGCAGGTCCATTATCGTTTTTGACTTGTTTTGGGGTACCTAGTGTTGTAAAACAGCTGAGCCAGTGCCTTATCACATCTTTTGCCTTTTCCCCCGTGTGTGCAGTGGCAGTGATGTATTTTGAGTGTGTGTCAACTGTGACATGTACATATTTTAATGGCCCGAACTTAGGTATGTGTGTTACATCTGTTTGCCATATCTCATTTGCCATTAATCTTCTGGGGTTAACTCCTTCCTGAGATGGCATGAGAGTTATTTGTTGGCAATCTGGGCATGACATGACTATGTTTCGAGCTTGATTGAGTGTGATTTGAAATTGTCTCTTCAGTGAACACGCATTCTGATGAAAAAATGAATGAGACAATTTCACTTGCTCTAAGACTCTGGGCACAGTGTTAAACATAGCTGCTGCATCCGCCCTCTGGTTCCCCCCTGCTATGGGCCATGGCATTTCTGTGTGTGATCTTATGCGCATGATGTAAAAGTCAAACTTCCTGTGGTTAACAAGGAACCAAGCAGAACACATTTCAAACAACAAGTGAGGGTTTGCAACATCTCAAAGGAATGAACTTTCGAGATGGGATACTAAGCTTGCTGCATAACAAGAATCTGTGACAACATTAACAGGTTGCTCTGAAAACCTTTCCAAGGCAATACAGATAACAGCCAGTTCCAGAACCTGTACAGAACCTTGGTTCATGGTTTGCACCTCTTGTTCCCATTGTCCTGTATCAGAGTTTACCCATGTCACTGCAGCTTTCCTGGTCCATCTAGATGCGTCAGTAAAAACTGTGAGGCCTTTTACTGGTTCATGTTTGCATCTGGTTGTGGCTTTTAAGGGCAAGTTACCCATTTCTGCCCAAAGCAGACCTTTACCTTTCATCTTCGTTTTCCATTCAAACCTTTCTATGATCAAGGTCACAAACAAACTTCAGTGTTTGCCTAATCTTACACACAAAATGATCCAGAGCTACACTGAGAGCAACACTCCCCAGTCTGGATTGGCAGGAGCTAGCACAGTGTGATGGCTGAACCAGGCAAGCACAAATGCCATGGAAAAGGTGTACCTAAAACATTTTCTCCCACATGGGTCTATTTTAATGCTTTAGGCACCAAAACTAATTCCCATTTTAAAATGTCATCTTTTAAGCAGGATTCAAAAAATCAGCTGCCTTCAGAGAAGGTCTTTCACAATAAAGGTCAAATTTTTGAGCACTCAACCCAGGACCTGGGAAACCCTGGATTCCAGTCATATGGCAGCTGGACAGGGTTTGAACTCACAACATCTAACTGTCTTAGCATCTTTATGAGTGTTTTTTTATAGCCCCTTTTGAATATCCACTACTGAGGACAGGAAGGGACTAGATGAAACAAAGATAGTGGCACATAGTAGCGTAGACCTTGGATTCTAATTACCTACCTACCTATATATTTTCTTTCATTTTCTGAGGTGATGTGTATTCCTGGAGGACTACAAAATGATTTCAAAGACTAAAAGCAGCAGTGGATGTGCTGCCTCCAAACTAGCCCCCAGCAAAATGCAGACACTTGGACTGGCTAAGTTCCATAGAAAACAATGGCTTCTGTCCTGTTTTCATGGCAATCTGACAGCAGCTCTGATGGCCTTTGTGCTGTTGCTGCAGGGCAGAGGGTACAGCATTCTGGATACGGCCCTTCTTTCCCTAAGCTCAGCTCGTAACCCTCAAAATGGAAGACAATATGGCCCTACAAATGGGTGCTGGCTCTGTCACCCAAAACCTTTGTTGACCTGCCTGGCCTCAGGGGACCCTGCCCCTGGCTGCTACCCAGTGGAGGACATAAAGGGTACTGTCCCATCACAGCACCAGCTATGCTTTGTGTTTTGGGTGAAGATGAGGTCTGTGATGCAAAACTCTACCCATCTGCCCTATTCTATGGGATGTTGATGGTCCTTAACTAGCCCTGCATGGCTGAAACTCTGCCAGCTTCACTGGCAGCAGGCACAGCAAGGGCAAATTAGAAGCCAAGGGGCAGTGATGGGCATGGCCCCTTTATACAGAATATGGTGATATAGTCAGGAGGCAAATGCCAATCAGGTGATAAAGAAACAGAAAATGTGCTAAAAACTTACACCGTACAAGGGTGAAAAGGGTGAAGAGTTAAGCTCTCATACCACAGCCCGCTCTTTTCATCACGTTATATGAGCTGTCTGCCTTCAAGGACAGTAAGACAAGGACAGTAAGCACCATGTGCCCTTGCAGTCATCATCTGGTGAGCTTCCAACCTCATATAAAGCACAAGGCAGCATCTTGGCAGTTCTTTATGCTTACTTGCCCAGTGCTTAGAGTTATAATTTGGAAAACTGAAATCTAGTTCACATTCCTCTTCTGATTGATTTAACTCATATCTTAACTCAGTGTGTCCTTCCAGGATATTGATAAAAACATGATTCAAATTACCAAAGGACATCTTACCTCAATTAATGCATTCCCACAGCAAATTATTTCCTTATGAAAATTCATTTTTTATTAAACATATACATGAACTTCAATATACATAAATTTCCCTCCAAGCTCCTCATGTTGTATAAACACAAACACAAAAATTCCTAAGAAATCTGCAGTTACTTGAAGGCAAATGTACAAAACCCCAGCATTATGGAGTAGGCACTGGGATGTAAGAATCAACTTCTTTAATCAAATAACTTGTATTTCTTACTCTTTTCATCAGTTATTTAAAAAAAGCCTATAGCATTTTAAGGTATAGTACACAATACCTTAAGAACAACAGAAATAACTATGTAGGCATAGAAAGACTCATCACTACTCTCAGGACTGTATATTTATTAACTTATTATTAATTTATTTATTTTCTATTAATATCTACACTCAGTTTATTTCAGTGTGAATTAAAGAAAAATTCTACAGATTTCAAAGTAAATTCATCTATTATCTTTGTGATGGTTTTCTTGACAATTATGCCTGAGAGTTTTCTGATTGCTCTAATGCAAAATATCCAGCTTCAGTCTTGGAGAGCACCCTTTTTGGCATCTCTGTTTGTACTCAACAGTTTTATTGGTGTTTATGTGAAGAGAACATTTAGTGGAGTTCGTTTTTTTAGAACAGATTCTGTTAAATTTTGCAAATATAGTTACGGAGGTATCTGGGATAACAGCTCATAATGTGGCAGTCCACATTTAAACTGCTTCCCAGCAGCAAGTGTCTGAAAAGACACCAATTAGCACAGAAGATTTGTAATGTGGAGAACTAATGCTTCCAAAAATAAAGATACAAAGATGCTGACTACTCAACACAGTAAATTTACACCTTCTATCTAACAGAGGTCTAAAATAATGGATAAGGTCATATAGGTCTCACATAAGAAATTAACTTAATCCAGCAATAGTTTGGACACACATGATTCATTGTACACAAAGCAGGCTTTCCCAGTTTTACTAAGTGACAATTTTGAACAATTCCAGTCCCTGAAAAATTTCTCAAGTAATAAAAATCTGGCTACCAGGTAAATACATTGCCTAGCTACAGGGATCCACATGTGTATGGGTTTTTTCTCTAATTCTTGCCACTGCAGGTTTCAAATGCTATTACACTGGTATGTGCATTTTACTGACCACCAAGACTGGACCACAAAATACATACACAAGGTATTTCTCAAATGATCTATTTCCTATAAAGCCTTCAGTGACTCAAAAGAGAATTTGAAAAATGTGGGGGAAGCTAAATGTTGATGAATGACAGTGTATCTATGAACAAAAGAAGCAAATTACTATCTTTGTAAAATCCACAATTGCCTCTGAGAACACCCTCAACTATAACACTGCATGCTGGTGATTCCAGTTACTGAATGGTCTTGGCTTATCATTAGGAAGGTTTTGCATTTCACAGGAACATTTTCCTCTAATTTCACCTAAGGATTAAAATACAGTTCTGTATGAAGTCTGAACAGTGCTTACAAATGACACTGGATAGCAAGAAAAAGTCTTCACAGTCTAGATCTCTGGGTAGCTTTGTTTTAATTAATTGTATGTATTTTCATAACAAGTTCTCAAGACTAAAGCAATGGAAATGTCTTCTTTCCTCTGATATTCTCAGACCTTTTGACTTTACCCTGTTGAACAGCAGGCTAATTTTACCACAGTAATGATTGCTGCTGCTATTTCTCCCCCCCCATTAGACATTTCAGTTTTAAGGAAACAGTTAATTGGAATCTTTTTGAATTCACAGGATTATTGTCACCTTCCTTGTATCTAATTTCCATTTTATCTGCTTAATTCTTCCCAGAAATGCTGTCAAAATTTTATTCATAAAATACAGAAGTAAACACAGAAGTAAAAAAATGCACTTTTACAGAATATTTCAGTCAACATATGCACATGTACTGTAAGGTACACGCATATATATGTATGCATGTAAGTACATATACAGGTAACAGTTTCCTAGGTTACTTGGATTCTCCAACTTCACTGATTTCCAGGCAAGCTGTAAGTCCTCAGTATATCCAAAATTCACATAGCCTCTGTTGCATGGTTTTAGGTGAACTCTGGTGCCTATATGTAACACCATGAACTTATTTCTATCAGTCCAAATTCTGGAAATTCAGATATAATGTTCCAATCAAGTACGCTCCCTAAAATGAAGTAAAAATAAGCTGACAGTTTGCTTGACCATAGCAAGCACTGTCTTCTCCAAACTACTTCAGATATGTCTGCATGTCCTACAAAATTTAAATATAGGAATTAATTACTAATAAAAAAATATGACTGTCTAAACATTCTGATCATTAAGACAGTTCTCTTCAACTACCATCAGCAGCAAATTTTAATCAGAAGAACCTTTGGTTTGTTTTCTTATCCCCAAATAATTTTTAGTTCTAGTGCTCCTCATTTCACCCCCTGGTCACTGAAATTTTGATTGGGAGATTCATCACATGAAGGATTGACAAGCACTATTCAGAACCTGCTTTTCCAGGGGAATATGGTGCTAACAGCATAGCAAATATTTACTTTCAAACTCTATATTGCTAAGTTTGACTCAGTTCCTCCCTCCGTTGCTATCTCTTTGTACTTTTGCTGTCTGTCAACTTTAAATAAGCATTTTCTATGCTACCAGGAAATACTTTCTAGTAATTACCCAATTAAGGTTAATATCTTCATTTCCTTCTGGTTTGGTGGCAGACCCCTCTTTCTCAAACAGCCATTACTTTTCATTCCCTAGATACGTATTTAAAGTAGCAAGAGCAGGAAAAGAAAAGCAAGTCTATTACTACCAACAACTCACCTAACGCCAATTTATCAGTAACTCTGAATATACACAACTTTAAACACTTTCAGCTTTTTCTTTGGGCAAGTGCATTTCCAGATCAAGTAAGCTACAGCAAATACCAAACTGTGCATGATTCTTCATATAGCTGAATTACCTAATATAACTCAATGATCTAATATTTCGTGTTTCAATCCTGATAATGTCCTCAAATATTTCCATTTCATTTCTCTACATTTTTATTACTCAAAAACATACAGCACACGGATCAATTACTTTGATTTTTTAACAGTCTTTATAGAGTCAATAGAAACAACTGTATTTAGAAATTCTACTTTTTCATTGTACGACACACTGTTTGTACCTGATAATTCAACAACATCACTGAATATATTGGTTTAAATTAGCTGAAGTACTGCTGCCAGCAACTCAGCTTGTTTTATTTACACCTAAGCAGAGAAACTATTGCCTTCAGCATGAGAAATGTCTTCAAAACTGTTGATGTCCCAAGGCTCCTTTACATATACACATAGATCACATTTGATTTGGACATATTTAAAATTTATGTAACAATGCATTAATAACTGCAGTCTTAAAACATTAGCATGGTTAGAATTACAAAATAGCCACAAAAATGCTTCAGTGCAACACATCTTACTTTTTCTGACCTGGTTGACATAGCTCCAACCATGGGATTACAAAACGATAATGTCAGAATGTAGCATGCAATCATCAGCTTCAAAAAATACAAAAATAACACAGTAAAAAAATGATATTTTGATAAATTGGTGGAATATATGAAAATTAAAATAGGATATGATATATAAATGAAAAGTATGAAAAATAAAAGTAAATGGCAATGAAAAATGGTATGACTTCTAAGAATCTATTTTTGTCTGCTTTTTCATGTAGATGTTAAGCAAAATTTGATTATTTGTAGAATAAACTTACAGCATCAAAATGAAAGCAAATACTGATTAAAATATGGGACTTTGTACTTCACAGATAGGCTTAATGTAAATAAATAAATAAATATCTACTGACACTTTTACACTGTGGCACGCAATTGAATTTTTGTTTTAATTCATACCTAAATGTTCCTGTGATTGAGTCGTATATTTTTTCTTCAACTTTCAGTAGAGGTTCTGTTCAAGGAAAAAAAAGAAAACATAAAACTGCTTTGAGAGGATACTATATTGGGTGTGACATGTAAGCTTGGAATCTAAGTAAAAGCTTGGGATATTTTATATTTTAGGCTACTCTGGTGATTCTTTACAGGCATTGTTTGGAAAATTAGTTCTTCTAATAGAGAAGACATTACAGAAAATATTAAAAAAAAGTGACAACAAATATGGTCAGAAGAAAATGGTATGGCAAAATCGTAAATTTGCAAAGCTCCTAGTAATAGGAAAGGGAGAGAAAAAAGAATAATTATCAGTGGCAGCAGATTTGAGAGGCAAACCTTGACCTCCAACTCAAACATTTCAAAAAGTCCGGATGTTTTGCATCCATGAGTCCGAGTAGCTGAACTGTAGAGAAGTGTCTCTTGGCAAGTGTCAGCCTCATTTCTTTGTCAATCAGTGGAACACAGAGGAGAGAAAGCTGAGATGGGGAATCACTGCAAATCATTGCATGACTTGTTACGGCAACGTCCACTGTCACCCCTGTAAATTTAGGAGCTTGTGGGAACTGGTGAGCTTAAGTCATCCACTCACTTGTGTCTCTGACCTTATACATTCTACTTCAGCTGTATGATCTTACTCTTAATGACTAACTACTGTGCAGTTCAGCTCCAAGGTACTCCATATGAGTAAATTCATTAAAATTCAGCTTTAGAAGGATTTAAGATAGTAAAAAATACACACATATTAATGAAAATATTTTCATCACATTAACAAAAATACGTGACTAAAAATCCAGCATGCAGCATATTCTCACAGAAAACAAATGATATTAAGAAGTTGCTGTCTCTTTTTGTTGGTGGTTTGTTTTTTTCAGGATTGCATTTGCTGAAGTGCACACACTGTGTGGGAAAAACAGGGCATGCAGCGGATGCATTGAATTGGCTCACTGAGATGTTTCAGAACATAGTTGTGATTATGGAAGAAGCAGAAATTAGAGTTACTCTAATGGGACTCCCAAGGACTCTTGGTGAAAGATTATTTAACATTTTTATTGATTAATCAGTGATATTCATGTAAAGCTTGCTATTAACAAAGAGATGGCTTTAATAAAGGTTGGCAGTACTTTCCAGTTATACATCAATTTGATTTGCCTTGCAGGCAAACAAAATAATTACACTGTAGCTAGCTGCACTATAGTACATCTGGTGAAAAAAGGATTCTGGCTACTTATGTTAAAAAATGCCTTGGAAAGCAGTAATCACAGCAGAATATACAGGAAACTGTCTGAATAGGAAACCTTGATGAAATGGTATGGCAAAAGGGATTAGCCCGACCTTTTGGGAGTTTGTAAGGGTAAGACAAACTAGAAGGTAGGAATTTGTCTCACCTTTGTACATCTACTACTATAACACTATGATTTGCTTGCTAATTTGGTGTATCTGCTTACAACATCAAAATACTTCAAAGTGTTCAAAAGTGTGCCACAGAAAGTGATCTAGATGCTGAAAAGTTAGCATTGTGGTAAGTGTCTTAGGGAGCTTGGGATATCTGGTTTGCTGAAGAGAAGTTTCACAGCTGATGTGTGCCCTGGTATCTGCCAATGGAAAAGATATCCAAGAATAGGTGCCAGCCAGTCTCCATGAAAAGACGTAGTAAGATCCAGTGACTGGAATTTTAATTTAGACAAATTTAAAAGAGATACAATTTTTTAGTTGGAAATAAGTCACATTGCTGGCTGATCCCATCACAAGTCATCAAATCACGTATAAGCTAAAGCCTTGAAATCTATGAATGTATCAGTTCCTCCATTTTTCTCTTTCCCTTGTGCCACATGATAAGAATAGTTTCCTGAATATACCCAATATATCCAACATTATGCCCAATCCGATATGCTGGAATGGTTTAGCCTCACTGAATTATTGGGCCTTGACAAAGAAATATCAGTGCATTGCCAATAGGACAGACAGGTCACAGCACATGTTCTAGCCTTACACTTCACAAAAGCATTACCCAATATATAGAATTTAAAGAACAGAAAATTAAAAACTAAAATTACTTAGAGCTATCACTAAGTTACTGACTAAATCAGGACACTTAAGACAGGCTATATCTCCTCTAACCTTATACAGCTGTGGTCACAGGCTCCTTTTCCAGTCAACGGAGAGAAGGGGGAACAGTCTGCCTGGAATACTTGACATCTATCTGAAAGTGAGCAATATCATACAAATGTTTACAATGTAGGTCTTAGGTGAGATGAATTCCAGCCACACACCTCACATTTCTCATGGTAAAATCAGGGAAGTATAATAAGCTACATTTGTAATATGTTACTTGGTATTAGGCAAGTAACTAAGTTCTCATAATGTTAGGGCTCTCCAATTCAAGGCCTATTGGTACAGAGAAGCCCTGGCATCAGACAGACTGTGAGACTACAAGCCAGTGTCAGCACTAACAAAATGAACATATAAATTTCAAAATAAAAACCATGCACGAAATCTAACAATTCTTTTGGGATGCAGCTGCAAAATGTGCTAATCCAAAAGGTATTTATTTAGGCACAGGCAACACTAGTTGACCCTAGAGGGAAGACGTGGCCTTGGGAAGCACAGGACAGGCATAAAGAGCCCTCAGCTGGGCAGGGCAGGTTTCAGAACCCACACTTGGCAATATCCGAGTGTTACTCGGCCATACTTGAGTAGCAGGAGGGCTGGGGGGGCACTGAGAGGAGCCACCTTAGCCCAAGAGGTGTGTTCTGCAGCATGAAAAGGGGATTTAGGACAGGGGGCATTTTGTGTCAGTTTAACTTAAAAACCCCCAAGCCAACCAAAACAAGGGAACATCTTCAGATTCTAAGACTATCATGTCTACAGTCATGCCAAAACTTACCATACCCTGTTTTATTAAAACCTGGGAGCTGGCAGACCATGTGCCACGATGATGGGCACACCTTGGTCAAAAAAAGCTACACAGGAACGGCAGCTGCCCTCACTGATAACCTAAAGAAAGCCTGTGGCTGATCACACTGTTTTCCGTGAAGGACGAGGTGAGGAAGGCCGGCGGATAGGGAGTGGAACAAGGATGAATGCAGGCAGGGGCCGGGAAGATCAGCCTTGCCCGTATCTTTCCTCAGGAACCCAGACGAAAAAGCAACCTGTCCCTCGCTTCAAGCCCGACTCAGGCGGACAACAACCCTACCGCAAACCCCCGGCAGGAGCCTCCCGGCCAACCCCACCCGGCGGGGTCTCGCCGCCGCGGGGGCGGAGGCAGCGGGCAGGCACCTCCCCGAGCGGCGCCCCCGTCCTGACGGCGTTTCCGGGCGGGGGAGCCGGGATGTGCGTCCGGGTTGGGTCGGCCCCAGGGAGCGGTTGCCTCTCGCTTTCTCTCCGTCTCGT
>NW_021940604.1:43226063-43233260 GCF_001715985.3 Manacus vitellinus
GAGGGGGCGGTGGGTGTCTGCGCGGAGACCCTCGGGGGTCTCGTCTTCGCCCAAAATGGCCATACGGACTCCCGGTGCTAACGGGGCTTGCCAAACGCTCTGTAGAAACGGGTGTAGGCTGGCCTTTAATGCGGCCAAGGCAGCCCAGAAACGGCGTCTGCCTGGGCGAGCGGAGCGAGGGTGCCGGGTAGCGCAGCTCTGCCAGCACGGAGGGCGAGCGGGAGGATGGGCAGAGCCTTCACAAGGGATGTATTTTCCCATCCTTCCAAAACAGGGTGGCGTGCCTCTTGGGAGGTAAATTTGCCACTCTGCGGTTGCGAAATGTTACTGTGATGATATCCCGGCGCAGCAAAACGCGGGGGAAAGTTAGCTTTTATCAGATAGGCAATGATGAAGTTGCAGCAAGTCCGAGGGCAATCAAGAGAGACTTCAGAGCCTTGAAATGACTGGTTAGGGGATCAGGAGTGCGAGCAGTGTTCTCTTCTGTCCTTCCAGTAGCAGAGAATAAAAAGGAAAGAAACAGAGCCTGGTGTTTTGGGCAGAATTTTGTGGGTTTTGATCATGGGTGGGTCTACACGACACCAAGCCTGCTGTCAACAGATAGGTTATGCCTGTCCCAAAGTGGGGAAAAGATCTTTGACAGGGGTTAGTAGGACTCACTGAAAGTTTTAAACTGGATTTGAAGGGGGAAAGGAATAAAACCAACCTCCCTAGAGAAAAACCTGGGGGAGGCACACCTGTGTTTGAAGGACAGAGGCCCAGAGAGTGGTGGTGAATGGAGTTAAATCCATCAGGCATCTGGTCACTAGTGGTGTTTCCCAGGGCTCAGTGTTGGAGACAGCTCTGTTTAATATTTTTATCAGTGATCTGGATGAGGGGATTGAGGGCATCCTCAGTCAGTTTGCAGACTACACAAAGTCAGGTGGGAGTGTTGGTCTGCTGGAGGGTGGGAAGGCTCTGCTTAGGGATCTGGACAGGCTGGATTGATGGACCAAGGTCAACTGTGTGAGATTCAATAAGATGAAGTGCTGGGTCCTGCCCTTGGGTCACAACAATGCTATGCAGTGCTACAGGCTGGGGAAAGAGTGGCTGGAGAGCAGCCTGATGGAAAAGGGCCTGGGGGTGCTGGTCAACAGGCAGCTGAACATGAGCCAGCAGTGTGCCCAGGTGGCCAAGAAGGCCAAAGGCATCCTGGGCTGTATCAGAAATAGTGTGGCCATCAAGACCAAGGAAGGGATTGTCCCTCTGTACTTAGCACTTATGAGGCCTCAGCTCAAGTACTTTGTCCTGTTCTGGGCCCCTTACTGCAAGAAAGACATTGAGGTGCTGGAGCATGTCCAGAGAAGGGTTTAGAGATAAGTCCTATGAGGAGAGGCTGAGGAAGCTGGGGTTGTTTAGCCTGGAGAAAAGGAGGCTCAGGGGAGACGTTGCTGCTCTCTACAACTACCTGAAAGGAGGATGTAGCTGGGTGGGGGTCAGCATCTTTTCCCAGGCAACTAGCGACAGCCAAGAGGAAATGGCCTCAAGTTGTGCCGGCAGAGGTTTATTAGGAAAAATTTCTTCACTGCAAGGGTTATCAAGCATTGGAACAGGCTGCCCAGGGAAGTGGTTGCATCATCATCATCATCATCCCTGGAGATGTTTAAAAGATGTGTAGATGTAGCACTTATAGACAGGGTTTAGTGGTGGACTTGGCCATGCTGGGTTAATTGTTGGACTTGGTGATCTTTGAGGTCTTTCCAACCTTAATGATTCCATGCTTTTGTGATTCTCTGCTTCCATTTCTTCCTCATTAAAAAAAAAATAGCCACCAAAACTTGAATGAAATATCTTTGCAATAAGCCCAACAAATTATTTTCTATTTCTGATTTTTATTAATTTCTAATTAATAAGTGGCAAATCAAAGTTCATTAAATAAGTTGCCTGAGGTCACTTAAACAGTCTGTGACTGAGGCAGAAATAAATTGTACCATCTATATGCATCCTGATGTGTGTGATCATCTTTCCTCTTGCTTTCTATTCACAGCATTTTTATGAACATAATAGCTATTTACTTTGTTGACAGAATCAACAGTTTCCTGAATAAACCAGAGAGTTGCCTGAGACACAAAGATGTTGGAAGAAGATATGGAAGTGGCCATCAAGGTGGTAGTTGTAGGAAATGGAGCTGTTGGGAAGTCCAGTATGATTCAGCGATATTGCAAGGGGATTTTTACAAAAGACTACAAGAAAACTATTGGTGTAGATTTCCTGGAAAGACAAATCCAGTATGTATTAAGGAGATGACATACTATTAACTTTTACCTTTCTCTCTAGTTCTTTCTTCTGTTGTAATCCTGAGGTTTACAAAGACTTGGAAGACAAGGCCTGCTGTTTCTGAAGCGCAGTAAAGGCAGTTGTTTTCTCTCTTGCACTGTGGGGTAAAATTATATCATTTATTCTCCATCCAAAATTTAAAACTATAAATAAAATCTGGAACCTCTGTCGTACTAAGCTCTTTGACGAGTTTCCTTTGTATTCTACCACATGTTGATTATTTTTTAAATTTTTTTCAATAATTTCTTGTGGAAGAAGTGAAACTGCTTATGATAAAATGATTACACCAATTTATTAGCCAATGTTGATAAAAATGACTGTGGGAAACAATATTTAATGTCTTTATGCAGTATAAGCAGGTAATACCTAATTATGTTTGATAAAGTGGAAAATACTATGGTAATGAGAAGTAAGAAAATCCTATGAATTCTGTAAGCTGATTAAAAAGATACTAGGACCATTCTTCAAGCACCTAAGTTTTGTTTTGATGTCTGTATTATTTTTCCTTGTAGAGGGAAATATAGAGGAAGAGGAGGAAAGGAAGAGGAAAATGTAATACAGACCACTTATGTCATATGCTCAGTAAAGAGCATATGATGTAATTGAGGGACTGTTGCCATTTTATGTTATGAAGGTGAATGTATTAATAGTAAGTTACATGATGTTTAAATCCAGTTAAATTTGACTTGGATTACTTACGCTGTAGATACATAAGTATTTCCACGTCAGTTGTTTTGAATTGCTCCTCTTATTGTATTGATCACAAAGCCTTGCTGTTTGTTTCAGAGTTAATGATGAAGATGTCAGGCTAATGTTATGGGACACTGCGGGTCAAGAAGAATTTGATGCAATAACTAAGGCCTACTATAGAGGTGAAAATACTATGTTTGTTATTTGGTAGTTGTTGGGGATTTTAGGTCAGCAGATCTCTGAAATACATAGAATGTAATATGTTTAGTTCGTCTTTTTCAATTCTTAAATATTTTTCCCCTTCGTACAAGATCCTTTTATTAATTATGTACCACTTTATGCAGGATGCTCAATAGTGCCCTTTAGAAAACATGGAATGAAATGAGACAAATATCTGCACAGAAACTGGGCAGAATGTAGACATTCAAACAATCAAATGCAAATTTATATTTTCCCTCTAAAAGTGTTTTACTACTTCTGTAATACACATATTTGTAAATGTTCCAAAAACTTCGTAATTAATCCAAGGGAGAAAAAAATCTACCAGTCATCCTAGAAAGATAGTTTACTAGGCACAGCAGTTCTTTTGCTAGTACAGTCTGCCTCGAATATCTTAACACAAGAGTAATAAGCAAAGTGTATTTACTTCATAAAATAACCTATTATTCATGTAAAGGCAGTTTATCTGTTTAGCCAGTTACAAATTGCATACTTAAGTTTTCTTTGCATATAATTTAACAGTGGTTCTGAAATATTTCTTTTTGGTTTTTTAATGTGAGAGAGATGAATGACTTGGCAAAATTCCATTGTTCAGTTCTTGCAAACTAATTGCCTGATGGTGGGTAAAAATATATTGCTATGGTATAAAATCACCTCATTTAGAGATAAAATAATATTTATGCCATGCTGTTTCAGGATGTTGCAATGCTCTGACCTTTTTATATTTCATAAGCAATTTGTCAACTAATGGATAGTTCTAGCTGTAGCTCATAATTAATGATTAAGAGAACTTTGTGTCAAAGAAATACAAACAGAACACAGGAATGGGGGATGCTTGGTGAAACTCACAGAAAAAAGAAAATTCGTACTGATTAAAAATTTTTCATGCTATATGTAATTAATCTGAGATATTCATCACAAGATTATACTACAGTCTTAAAACATTAGCTATCTATTACTTTTACACTTTCTTACTAACTAGTAAATATATTGAAGGCATATAAATAATAAAGCGTCTCAGCATGTGTTTATGTGCAAGGAAAATTAGTTTCTTGAGAATAACCAAGGGCTACTGGACAGTCAGAAGACCACACACTAATATTTCAGCTGTGGAAGTACCTTCTCAGTATCCAGGGGGTTTAACTGTGGTTTACAACAAAACATTTTGTATAATTTATCACAGTGCTCTGATAGAATGAGTAGAAATTAGAAATACAACACTTATTTTCTCCAAAAAGCTACTAAACAATTTACTTGAAATAATCACAACTTCATCTGAAAACTTTTAAGTTTTCTGCTTTTCAGAATCCAAATTACTGTACCACAAAGAGTAACATGAAATGTGATTTACAGATACTGCGTACGGGAAAAATATTTGCCTTCTGGTCTCCATTAAACTGCCTGGAAAACAGTGAGCAATAAAAAAACCTCCCTTTTCCTTTCTCCAGCCTTTCCACATCCCCTCCTGTTCCTTTCCCCTGCATATATTCACCGTGCTGTAATTAGCTTTAAAGGTAACAGACCCATAGCCATCATGAAGAGTGGGAATAATAATCAAAATAATATGGCAATGTATTTTCATTTGGGAAATTTATGACCACTGGTTTGGCACAAGCTAGAGGGAAAAATGCACTTTATAGGAGGAACTTGAAAAATCCCTCATATTTTAAATACATTATAATGGATTTTTCTTATTGTTTGTCAGCTGATTTGTATTTACTTGTATTTGTAATTTTCTGTATATTTCTAGGAGCCCAGGCTTGTGTTCTTGTGTTTTCTACAACTGACAGAGACTCCTTCAAAGCAATCCCTACCTGGAAAGAAAAAGTTGTGACCGAAGTTGGAGACATTCCCACAGTTCTTGTGCAGAATAAGATTGATCTTCTTGATGACTCTTGCATAAAGAAGTAGGAGTTTTATCATACTGTTTTTAAAGATCAATATGTGCCCCCTGTATACATGAGTTTTAAAACCAGAAGTCTGTGGGAATTTCTGGTGAAGACTTAAGAGTATCTGGGTTGTCCAACCTGTGCCCTGCATCCAGACATGCCCTAGAAGCACAGAGGATGGGTATTGCTGCACAAGATACTTGGGCAGATGTGCTTGCAAAACTAAGAGCTTTCTGTTTGCTTCACGTCGCCTTCTGAAGCCAAAAATAATAGAGGAATAATATAAAAACTATGGTTGTGCCATGATATGATTCATACCCCTTTTTTAATTTTTTTTTTAAATCAGAAATTCTAAAACTATAAATTTTCTCTCCTGTTGAAATACACACCTACTTTTAAACTGTGCTGTGCACCAGTGAAGGCACGTTGTATAGTTTGGCTAGTGAATACTTGCTAAAATGATGGAGTATTAAACAGGTTGTTTGAAAAAGCATATTAATATTCTTTATTTCACTCTTTTTTGTGTTTTGTTGATTTTTATCAGAGCGTTATAACTATAGAAATATGTATGTGGTTATATTTTCAAACTGCATGCTGCTGAATCTTTCCTTCTGGGTTTTTTTTTAAGGTTTTATTGTCTGTTCATTCTACCTTTGTGTGTATGACCAATTTCATTCTTGCTGTAAAATCAGCTTAACAAAAGCTAACTTTCATTTACCACAGCATATCACGTAGAAGGTAGTGCATGGCGAAGTTTATCATTCTCCACTTCCTTTATTTCCACCATCTTCCTGAGAGATTTAAATTATTTCTTCTTTTCTGTTGTTTCCTACACTGGCTTTCTTTGTTATCTGTTTGCTATTGATGGCATGAATCAGCTTCTACTCCCTCTGCAAAGAATACTGAGGATTTTTCAAAGGAAAAGCAAAATTGCATTTGAACTCCTCCATTATTCATGGTATGTCACTTAGGTTTGGTTCTCAGAATACACTGTCTGCCTCAGTAACGTAATCTTTCTGATGATGTGACTTCTCATAGGGAAGTATTCATATGTTTCTTCAGCTTTTTCTTAAAACTTAGCATAAGTTCTTTTTCTCTTCACAGAAAAAAGTAATTCTTGATTTCATCTCTGCACTCATCTGATTGCTTAGCATTTGCTTCATTAAGATATACTTAAGGATTACTTTGTTGTTGTTGCTTTGACTTTGCAGTGGTAATTGTCCTGATTCTAGTGCTGTTAACTACAGCCTCCTTTCTTTTGAGTTTCACTGACACCTTCGAACCCTCGGGAAGCTTTATTTAATGCAGTCAATAAATACTGAAAAGCGATTACTTTGGGTCATTAAGAAACTCCATGTGAAATACCTTCTTTTTATAATGGAGATATTGTAAAGAAATTAAGGATCAGGTGCTTTTTTACTGTCTTGAGTTTCTCAACCCACTTTGCCACGTTTAACTTATCAGGAAGCAATTTGTTTATAAGAATAAATGCTGACAAGTGAAACAGATAGAGATTTACACAGTTGTCTTCTGTTGTGCAGTGAGGAGGCAGAAGCACTGGCAAAAAAGCTAAAAGTGAGGTTCTACCGAGCGTCTGTGAAGGAAGACCTGAACGTAACTGAAGGTAGGAGGTGCAGCAGGGGGGGCCTCTGTCCTGCCCCCTGCACTATATCCCCCTAGTTCAGAGCTCATCTGTTACTTCCCACATCATTGCACACTGTGGGCAATCCTTTTTATATTCCTTAGCAGCACACCTTAAACATAGCTGGAATTACTTGGTATCAGTGTGTTAGGCCCATTCTTTGTGTACGTCTTTCCCTTCTCTCCCACAGTACATAGCTGCAATATTTACAAGTGCCAAGGTGTTCAGGCTGTTTAGTCCTAGTGACTGTCAGTAAACACCGAGCTTTTGAAAAAAATGTATGTAGAAGTTCAATTATTACAATATACATATTACTGAACAGATTATTTTGTAATTGTTAATCACGGCTAGGCTTCGCGAACGAAGATTTGGGGAGGGCTCTACCCACATTTTTTACAAGTGTGTTGGTGGCTAAAAAGGCCAACACAGGATAGACACGTC